>NW_026922495.1:0-202905 GCF_032062105.1 Saccostrea cuccullata | reverse complement strand
TCAACTTGTATGTCTTACAATAAGTATGTCCATTAATGCAGTCCTTTCCGATAATAACTTTGTAACTAAGAAACATTAGAAGCTTATATTCTAGTAAATGTATTCATATGATTTATGACGATTAAATCTCTGATTCAAAGTCTTTTTTAAAAAAATGTGATGCCATGATCAGTTACACAATTCAAGTCACTGGCAGACAAAAATTTGAAAAATGCTATTAATTGGATTTTATCAGTGATCATTTTACGGAGGAATTTGTATCATTCAGCATTACAGTGCATTTTGCAATATGAACATTAATATTTTGCATAGCATGATCATATTTGAAGTGCAGAAAGAAGTCAACATATAGACTTGTATTTTTTATTTATGTATTTTTAAATTATGATTCTAGCCAAAGTGTCGGAAGCGTGGAGCAGTAGTTTGAGCGTCTGCTCTAGAGTCACGAAGTAAGAGCCAATCCTTACGTCGCGGGTTCGAATCCCACCGTGGGACGTGGAGGCCGGTGCAGTTTTCATTACCAGGTTACATGTACTATGAGCCCTATAATGACCAAACTTGCATGGATGATACATCTTAGGATGCATACTATCAGACTTGCTTCGGATGCTGAATCTGACCTACATTTTCCGGATGAGTGAACAGGTTAAAGTTTTTGGTGCAGGATTCATTTCCAATTTACTATGAGCCCTATAATGACTAAACTTGCATTGATGATACATCTTAGGATGCATACTATCAGACTTGCTTCGGATGCTGAATCTGATCTTCATTTTCCGGATGAGTGAACAGGTTAAAGGTTTTGGTTCAGGATTCATTTCCAAGTAACTATGAGCTCTTTAATAACCAAACTTGCATGGATTATACATCTAAGGGTGTATTCTACCGGGCTGGCTTCGGATGCTGAATCTGACCTACACTTTTTGGATTAGTGAAAAGCTTAGTTTTTTATACAGGTTTCATTTCCAAGTAACTATAAACCCTATGTTGAGCAAACTTGCATGGATGATACATCTCTTAGGATGCACACTAATGGACTTGCTTCAGATGCTGAATTCAACATACATTTTCCAGATAATGGATCTGACCTGGTAAAAATTATGGGTGCAGGTCCATTACCAAGAAACTATACGGCTTATATAAACCAAACTTGCACAAATGATGCATCAAGGGATGAAACTCCCAGACTTGTTTCAAATACTGGATTTTAATTATGTTTTCATGATGAAGAACTAATTTGAATTTTTTATATATGTCTATTCCAAAATATCATATCAAAATTGCATAAATTTTGCAATTTTGGATGTTCACTTTTTCTTGGTTAATTGTGTGACTTAGCGTTACTTAAAGAAAACATTCGTTGAGGTGAGCTCTGCAATCTCTGATTACCTATGTTTCAAACTGGAATTGCTGTCATTTCTTTTATTGTTTTAAAGTTTTCTTACCTTCTATTATTTTTATTTTCGAGTCTTCGGACAAAATGCAGTGCATGGAAACCGAGGCTCCTGTTGCTGTTCTTCTTACGGGCCCTGTCGCTCTGGATTACATCAGTTGACTCCTCATCTTTTGTTTGCAGGCCTCAGTTTCCATGCGCTGCATTTCGTCCGAAGCCCTGAAAAAAAATAATGAAAGAAGGTTAGAAAAACTTAAAAACAATAAAACAAATGAAAGAAATTAAGGTTTAAAAAATAATATCACTAGAAATGTGTCCATAGGATTCACTGGGAGGAGGACGAAAAAGATGTTATCTTTACTCTTTATCACTTTCCATCATTTCTTTCTCCTATACCCTCCCTACCTTAACAAAATTAACAAATTTACCTTCCCCCTCCTTTATTCCCTTGCTCTTAATAACCTTTCCCATTGCTTACTGTCTTACAAATAAACCTAATTTTTCTTAAATTTTCTTATAATAATTTTTGAAGCTGGAATTTTTTTTTTCATTTGTTGTGTTGTTTTATAGTTTTTCTAACCTTCTATCATTTTGAATTTCAGAGCTTTGGACGAAATACAATGCATTGAAACCGAGTCCCGCAAAAAAAGATGAGGAGTCAACTGACAGAATCCAGAGCGACAGGGCACGTAAGTAGAATAGCAAACGGAGCCAACTTCATTACAAGGAGGACGAAAAGATTAGTTATCTTTATTTTGTATCCCTTTCCATCATTTCTTTCTCCTATCCCAACCCTACCTTAACAAAACTAACAATTTACCCTCCTCCTCCCTTATTCCTTTTCTCTTGATAACTTTTTCCGTTGTAACACGTAAATTAGAAAACTTAATTTCACCTTCATTTTCTCATGACATTATTTTTTAAACCCTAAATCTTTCATTCGTTTTCTTCTTTTAAATTTTTTCTAACCTTTTATCATTATTAATTTCAGTGCTTCTGACCAAATGCAGAGCATAGGAACCGAGGCCCGCAAACAAAAGATAAGGAGTCAACTGACAGAATCCAGAGTGACAAGGTCCGTAAGTTGAACAGCACCAGGAGCTAACTTCATTGCGAGGAGGACGAAAAAGATAAGTTATCTTTATTTTGTATCCCTTTCCATCATTTCTCCTATCCCAACCCTACCTTAGCAAAACTAAAAATCTACCCTCCCCCTCTCTTACTCCTCTCCCCTTAATAACCTTTTCTGTTGTAACTTTTAAATTAAAACTTTTAAAGTAAACTTAATTTTCCCTTCATTTTCCTATGATATTATTTTTTAAACTGGAAATTCTTTCATTTGTTTTATTGTTTTAAAGATTTTCTCACGTTCTCCCATTATTATTTTCAGGGCTTCGGTGGAAAAGCAGTGCATGGGAACCGAGGCCCGCAAACAAAAGATGAGGAGTCAACTGACAGAATCCAGAGTGACAAGGTCCGTAAGAAGAACAGCACCAGGAGCCAACTTCATTGCGAGGAGGACGAAAAGATAAGTTATCTTTATTTTGTGTCCCTTTCCATAATTTCTTTCTCCTATCCCCTCCCTACCTTAACAAAAGTAACAATAAACCTTCACCCTCCCTTATTCCTTTGCCCTTCATAACCTTTCCCGTTGTTACTGTCTTATAAATAAACTTTTTTTTTATTTTTCTTTAATTTTCTTATGATAATTATTGAAATTGGAATTTCTTTCATTTGTTTTATTGTTTTCAAGTTTTTCTAACCTTCTTTCATTATTATTTTCAGGGATTAGGACGAAAAACAGTACATCGGAACCGATGCCCGCAAACAAAAGATGAGGAGTCAACTGACAGAATCCAGAGCGACAGGGCACGTAAGTAGAATAGCAACAGGAGCCAACGTCATTGTGAGGGGGACCAAAAAGATAAGTTATCTTCAATTTTTATCCCTTTCCATCCCTTTTGTCCTATCCCCTCCCTACCTTAACAAAAGTAACAGTATACCTTCACCCTCCCTTATTCCTTTGCCCTTCATAACCTTTCCCGTTGTTACTGTCTTATAAATAAACTTTATTTTCCTTACATTTTCTTATGATATTTATTGAAACTGGAATTTTTTTCATTTGTTTTCTTGTTTTCAAGTTTTCCTAACCTTCTTGCATTATTATTTTCAGGGCTTCGGACGAAAAGTAGCACATCGGAACTGAGGCCCGCAAACAAAAGATGAGGAGTCAATTGACAGAATCCAGAGCGACAGGGCACGTAAGTAGAAAAGCACCAGGAGCCAACTTCATTGCGAGGAGGATGAAAAAGATAAGTTATATCTGCCGATTGCTTGGAATCGAGGTCCGCCAACAAAGAAAGAGGAGTCAACTGACAGAATCCAGATCGATGGGATTCTTAAGAAGAACAGCACCAGGAAACTTGCTCTGTTTTTCTGCCGGGCTCTTTTGCTGTGCATCCTATCAGTTAATGAATATGTCAAGGACTGATAATGGAACTGCAATTGACATGATCAAGAAAGATTGCAAGAAGCAAATCTGAATCTTACCTCATCTTCCAGTAGTGACTGTAGCTGAAGAGAAACGGGATGGTTAGTTAAGTTAGAGTAGAAGTGAAAGCTTTGCCAGATTTTTTAACAAATTTCAGATTACTAGTATATGTAATGCATAACATCTATGTTTGACACGTTTTATTTGATATGTAATTTTTTTTAATCAAAAATTTTGTAAAATTCTGTAGTTAAATTCTAAAATCTTTAGAAAATCTGTGTCCGTTGTCAATTGACACAGGATGCAAAAAAAAAAAAAACAACAACAACACGCCTGACGGACCTACATCCAAACCCCCCAAAACGCGTTTTGCATTGAAATCAATTTTTTGCCCAATATATGCTATATGTATATAAACAATTGTCGTTACGCAATACATTTTCCCGCTAAACATAGGAAGAAAAGCAAGGTATTGGTTGAAAATCGCAGATTTTCCCTCAAAGGGACACGGATCCTCAACACAAGTTTCCAGAACCTTCATATAAAGCCACAACACATAATTATACCTCAACATAAGTTCACAGATCCTTACTACAAGTTCACAGATCCTTACTACAAGTCACAGATCCTCCGTATAAGTTCACAGATCCTCAACACAAGTTCACAGATCCTCAACACAGATCCTCAACATAAGTTCACAGATCCTTACTACAAGTTCACAGAGCCTTACTACAAGTTCACAGATCCTCAACACAAGTTCACAGAGCCTTACCACAAGTTCACAGAGCCTTCTCACAATGTCATCGATTCTTAACACTTACTCCAAGATTTTTCAAAAAGTTCGCAGACTCTCAACACAATTTCTCTCCTCAACAGAAAATCGCATATCCTCAACCTAGGTCTAATTTCTTTCCACTAGGTCAAAGATCCTTCACATAGAGTCAGAGTTACTTCATATGAAGTTAAAATACAGTGCTGCATCTCTTTCAGTAATTAGTGTCTTTCCCTGCATTCCTAATGCCCTATGAGATGAATTTATTCTTATGTGTAGCCATAGGCTCTTTTTTTCCAGAAACATAAGGACAGCTCAAACTATTTATGTTGATGTGTTCTATTAAAAAAGAAATCAGTTAAGAGTTAAGTTACATTCGCCATGCTGTCACCAGTAAAATGAAACAGAATCATATTCACATTTTCAAGTATATATATATTAATCAACAAAAAGTGGAGGAAAACATATATCCTTGGAGAAAAGACTGAAGTATAGACAATAATGAAGTTATACCTCACAGTAGATCAAATTTTGCTTGAGCTTTCTCCAATAAACACAAAAAGCCAGGATGTAGCATAAAGAAATCATGAAACCTACTATTTTTTCAAAGGTAGGTTGCAACCAATCCTTCCTCTCAGCTCAGTAATCCTGCCATATTGGAGTTGTACCTCACAGTAGCATTGAGGCTTGCTTATCATTTTATCTAGATAATAAAGAATCACAACTACTGGTAGTTGGTTTTATTAAATAGAATAAAAACCAGGAAATCAAAAACAATAATGCAGTTTTATGCTTACCAACTTTTCCGATGTTGGCCACTGGTCATAACCGTACAATGAACTCTTCCTCTTGAAATATCCCTCTTCATGGGTCCTGCTCCTCCTCTTCCTCTGACTCCTAGACCTTTTCATATGTCCTGCTCCTGCTCTTTTTCTGTCGGTTGATCTTAATCTTTCTCTTCTTGGGTCTTTCTGTTAGCTTACCTGTTCCTCCTTCTTTTATTCAGGGTTCTGCTGCGTCTCTTTTTCTGTTAGCTTGCATCAGTCTTCTCTTTCACGAAGCACGGTGTTCTGCAACCATTAAATTAGAAGTCAGAAGGTCATATATTTATTACAGTAGAGGCGGTTGCTGACTAAGACCCCCGCTTCAGAGTCACGAAGTAAGAAGTTGATCCTTACATAGGCGTTTCGAATCCCACTGTGGGACGTGGAGACCGGTCCTTCGGATGAAACCGATGTCCCGTGTCGCAGTAGTGTTGGCAGAAAAAGATCCCTCCTTGCTCAATGGCCCTGAGTGCAATTTGCAGCTCTCCGCCGGCAAGTGGTGGCGTCTCCATATGAGTGAAAAATTCTCGAGAGGGACGTTAAACAACAATCAATCAACCGATCTATTAATTCCCCTGGGATATGACAATTTGTCTCTCATTTCCTACCGGCACAAAAGATAGTTCATAAACGTATTGGCAAGTCCTGCATACAGTTTTTTTTCCCTTTTTTTTTTTATAATAGATCTAATTTGTTGCTACAGCACCAATAAATTTGATACCGTATTAGCACCAAAAATCATCAGCCAATCAATATGATTGTAAATTTTAAAATTTTTAACTGATGATCGAGATATCCCAAAATAGATCCAAAATAGTGTGAAACAAATAACATGCAAAATAAGTGTAAAATAAATTTAATTTTGCATTTTTCTATTTTTCAAAATTTAGTTTGTTTTGCAATTTAGTTGCATTCATAGTTGGAAAGTAGTAAGTGTGATGAAAAAATTTGGTACTGAAGGAAGTTCGCCTACCCCCCCCCCCCCCCCCCCCCGAAATAGGATTTTTGTGTTTGAACAATGGACGTAATTTCCCTTTTTTTGCATGTCAGGTTTTGGGTAGTCCTAAAGAAAAAAATTCTTACACTTAGCCCCCCCCTTTTCAATTTGCTTTTGACGCCAATGGTACATGCAGAAACAAATCCTTTGAAAACAGAAAAGGGAGCAAAGAAACATTATGTAGCACAACTGTTTGTAAATCTCTTTTTTGGCCCGTGTGGCGCAGTGTTTAGAGCGTCTGCTCTAGAGTGGCGAAGTGTAAGGAGTTTATCTTTACGTCGCGGGTTCGAATCCCATTGTGGGACGTGGAAAACGGTCCTTCTAATGAGATCTTATAAACCGAGGTCCTGTGTCGCAGTAAAGTGTAGATGTTGGCACGGAAAAGATCCCTCACTGCTCAATGGCCCTAAGTTCCGAGTATGGGTCCGGCAAAATTTGTGGCTCTCCACCGACAAGTGGTGGCGTCTCCATATGAGTGAAAAATTCTCGAGATAATCAACATACAATCAATCAATCTTTTTTGATTTAAGTTATCGCTTTTATTTTATTTTAAAAGTTAAACTAAGATCGAGTGTATATAGATGGTTTCCTGAAAGGGTGTTCTACTGAAATACTCTCTTTCATCTTAATTTCTATTCGATTTCAATCATTTCATTTTCTCACATTTCACGATTGAAATGTAAAAGTTAATTATCCAATGCAATGAATATTCATTTCCCTCTTAAACTGAGTGAAGTATCCAATGAATAATTTAGCACAAGTATACAGTCCGTTTCTTTTTCAACTTTTTCTTTGATGGCAACCAAAACTGCATCGTTGGGTGAAGTGACTCCTATGTATAATAAGAAATCGTCGTTCTTTTTATATATCTAAAAAAAAATATGATATCTTCTTTTTTAATCATTTATTTTATATGAAATAGAGATCCCTTTTTCTAACCTTATTGTGACCAGGCGAGCTTAGTATAAACGTGGTATTGATCCATGACGCGAGTAGTTTGACGCTTATCTCCCTTAGCAATCGTAGAAATATACGTCACGTGACTTATTCAAGATGGCAGCGACCAAGCGGCTAACGAAGGTAAATATAAGAATGCCGTTTTCTCGGCATTATTTCAGTTTCGTCCCGGAACTTTTTAAATTTAAATGAAAATTACATGTGTCTTAACCAAGTTTTAACAAACTTGTAAACCGAAATGAAGTAAATATCATTTAAGGCGTGTCTACTGCGGGTTCAACGATGAATAGATTTAGAACTGTGAAATGATGGTGCAAGTTTAAATGAAGAATGGACGAGAAATGTCTTTGTGGATATTGAGATTCTCTTTGGATAAATGATTCCCTAATGCCATGTTCCTAAAGGTGTATTGAATTGCACATTTATCAGAATACACGATCTGTCCAAATACGATATATATTGTGTTTAATTCATCTTGGGTATATAATTTTGACAGAGTAAAAACTTGCTAATGTTCATCACATCTACACTGAAAGCTATGAAAAAAGATAGCTTTTATAAATGGACTTAACAGAATTTTTCTTTTTTTCTATTGAATTATACTGTATTGTCTATTGGATTGTCCACTTTCCTCTTTAGACAAAATAGAGACATTTTTACATGTAGGCCTTTAAAATACAGCACGAGACATTTTTTAAATGTACATGTATAAATATATATAAATGTGGCTTTACCCACTTATAAGTATTATTGACCTGTCTCTGGCATGCAGGCCCTCTGGCTCACCACATTTAAATGCCCCCCCCCCCCATATGCCCATGTTTCTTCTGCTACATCGCCTATACACAGGATGCATTCTGTCGTGCTACATGTATGATTAAAAGTGGGTCCAAAGGACAATCATTTTAAAGATTAAACCATTCTGTCTACTCGCATGTATCCTCTGAAACACATGTCATGATGACTATATAATTTCAGAGTCTACTGCTTAGATAATCATGATAATAGATATTATGGTCAAGACATAGTAATTATAAATAAAAGGTGCCTACAATATTTGCCTATATATTTTACATTGCCTACAGATTTTTTCAAATGAGAAAGGAGTTCTTTTAATGACACTTAACAAAAATAGCTTGGTAAAATAAGATTGATTTTTTGATAGACTAGACAATAAAACATATTTTGAACAGTTACTTTTAATGAAAAACAATGAAAGTCGGGTATAAATTTTGGAGTTCTTTTCCATCTCGGTTAAAAGGAATGTAGCAATATTGCCTACAATGTTTCAGAAAATGGTTTTTCATTTTTTTTAAGCCTCATCTTTAAAATTATATTAAGGTATTCAATGTATAACGACCCTATTTTGTACCAAATAAATATATTTAATCATGGTAGCATTTTGAAGATATTATCATATAAAAATGCTCCACCCGAGGAATTTACAAAATTTTGATAATTATCCAATTAATGACACCTTGAATTTTACATTGAAGTCTATGGGCAGCGCATGTTTTTATCAAATATTGTGAAAAGTAATTGAATTTCAAACAAATCTCTTGGTGAAAATATGCATAGACTCCCTCTTTATTTTACTATGAGATAAAATAAATTATTTACCGCAGAAATTTTGAGAAATCAAATATTTTCTTCTTTTCATCAAGGGCAGATAACTCTTCAAAAACTTTAAATGTGCAAAATGACTGTCTCCTTACATGCTATCAGTCTTGTAAATTTGGTTTATTTCACTTTTATCGTTATTTAGCAATGCATTTTTTACTAGTTTAAAATTGTTTAAAATCACTCAAAATCCCTTCATTATACATTGAATACCTTAAATTGAATATAGATATTTGGGTAGCTGCAGTAATGTAGCCCTCTCCGATTTTTTTTTTTTGGGAGAGGGCTACAACTCCTTAGGATCTCTATAATGGCGCAGATGCGGCAGTGGATCACTCCCGCACGGATTTCGGCTCAAATTATCAGTAAACGGTTTTTTTATTATCATCTCTTACCTGGAATCCAAATATGTAATTATGCAAAACATAAATCGATCCAAAAATATTCACAACGATCCATATATCGGTTATTTTTCGTGTGTGTCAACATCTTAACTTGAATTTATCCGCCATGTTTACTGACCTTGATGGATTGTATTTTGGGACAGCCAATGAGAATTTAGGTTCTATAGGAGCGGATCTACTAGGAATTCCCTTATTTTAAGCATACGTATCGCTGTTTGTGCAAAAATAACACTTGAAATGGTTTTATTTATCGATGTTTTTGTAATATATTATAGCACAATCGTTTATAAACATCGACATTTGCTTTATTGGTTGTTCCAAATTTCAAGCGAAAGTCTCACTACGTCATGCGTGATCTGTCATGGCTGCTAAATATTGCAGCTGGGAAAGACACAGATTTATTTTACATGGTTTTCGAGTTTAACAGGCTATGTTGTTGACAGTGAATAAAAATTCCGTCTAATAAGAAGTAAGTTTAATGTAAAAATAATTTATTTTGCCTCCAATCACCCGTATCAAAAAAATATATTTGCACCATTACGGAGATGCGATGGAATTGTAGCCCTCTCCAGAAAATATCAGATAAAAAAAATCGGAGAGGGCTACATTATTGCAGCTAATATTTGGGTTACAAAATTGAAAACAAAGAAATGCTTCATTTTCTACATAAGTTATACACAGCTGTAAAGTATGGGAAAAATTAAGCTGAAACCAGTTTTGATGTCATAATGGATCTACCACCAAACAGACAGTCTAGAGTCATTTACTAAATTTTGACCTTGTGTACATTACAGTACATATATTAAAGATCCAATTTTAGGACATAGAAATCTAATGAGATTAACATATATTGTCTATATACATACATGTTGGGTCCTGCTGAATCCATTCAGTACTTGTATTGTGGTCTATTAATATAGGATCTAAGAATTTCAAGTAATCCATTTAATATAATTAGAAAAGTCTCAATTTTATTTGTATAGTTCGAAGATGAAAAATAGAGACACAAGTAAAAATGAAATCTGTTTTTAATAATATAATAATAATTTACATGTACTTATTAAAGTGACTTGTGACATAAAATTATAATTCATCTCAAATATTAAAAGACTGAAACTTTACACCCCGCCCCTTGGGCCTATATGTCACCTGCATTTAGATATACATGATTTTCCCCCATGGACTAATTATGTATATGTACACTGTGTAATTTATTGACTAATTTACTTGAGCTCATGAGAATGATATAGTACTGTAGAATGATTGTCATTGTAGTTTCCATGATATAGGACAAATTTGCTTGTTTATGATCAATTTCAGCTCATGACTTTGTGACATTTTGGTAATAATGTTGATTAACAAATGCAATGTTACTAATATAAACAAGCCAGCCAGGAGAAAGTAGAGAAATCTCGGATTTTGATCACGGCCTCCTGTTTCCTTTCAAAGCTTTTAACTTCCTCATTCTTTGAATGAAGATCACTGGGTTCTCCGTCAGTTAAAATATCTCACATGGGTCCATCCTTTAAAAAATTGTTTATCTGGAATTGCTGTCTGGAGGGTTTAAGCCACAGGAGGAAGGGAGGGATTTTTTTTCTCAAAATTGAAGATAATTTTTTTTTTTTTAATTTAATAAAAATCTCAATAAGCAGTAAAAAACACATTTTTTGACTTTTTGAAAAAAAAAAATGTACCATCAACAAAGAATCCTGATTTTGTACAGATCTGATGCTACAAACAAAAATATTTTCTTAACTTTGCTCAATAAAATTTTTTCAGGAGGGGGCATTTTAATGAGGCTGGAGGCAATTCCAAACAAACAATAATTTTATTTTGACGTGGACAGCGATTTTACAGATCAAAGACATTTTGTGTTCATGACAGACAAAACCAAATTTTAGGGTAGACAAAGTTTTTTTTTTTTTTTTCCACAAATGATTAAATTCCAAGTTGAGACCCTTGTAACAGTGGTATATCTTCATGAAAATTAGTGTACAGGATAAAACCTTTTGGGGTAAAAAACCAAAAACTTGAAAAAATTGTTCTGTGCATATAAAAAATTTGTGCATTATGCAAGTTTCATTGTCCGATGCAAGCAAGTTGATTACATTTTGAGGAAATTTTTTATTTCCTATTTCATCATATAACTGATTTATTTAACTAATCTAACTATTTAACTAATATAAAAACACATTATTAAAAACGTTTTGTTGATTGTGATTGTTTTAAACCTACTTCTGTCACGATGTCTCTAAAATTTCGATAGGACAGTACAAGGAAAGAAAAAGAAACATTTCAGCTAATCTTTTAGTGTGTTATCTGTTTATTGATTCATATGCTATGAAGTAACATCTTTATGATCATTATATGATTAAAGTTTGATAAAATTCATTTGCTCCTGTGAAATTGTGTGAAAAATCCTTTTAAAAAAAATTCTTAAAAAATATATACCAGTATATATACTTGTGTTTTGTTTTGATCTTTTCAGGAACTTGGGGACTTGAGGAAGAGTGATGTAAAATATTTCAGAAATATAACTGTGGATGAGTCAAACATCTTGTATTGGCAAGGTCTATTAGTACCAGTGAGTAATTTTTAGAATTTATTAAGGAATAAATTTAATAGCTACCCAATTTATATGGCATAGACCAGGCCTGGGGGCCATAAAAGTTAGACGAGCTCACTTTTGATCTCAGTCTCACTTTTCCACTATATATTCCTTTTAAAAAAAGTGAGACTGAGATCAAAAGTGAGCTTATCTAACTTTTATGGCCCCCAGGCCTGGTTTGGACATTTTACATTTTATATACTCTGATGCAGTTTATAAAAAAGTAAACAAGTTATAAAGCATTGTCCCAATTTAGTTTATAAATGTACTGTTTAAATTGGGGTAGCTATGAAATTCATTTCTTTTGCAAGTCATTCTGATGAAGGCAAGTGCCAACACAGTATACAATGTAAAGTACTGGCAATTTTTTTAGCCAATCAAATGGTGCATTAAAACCATAATTATTAATCATTATTTCTATATAAAGAGGTCAGTCAGCTTAATGGTCAGTCACCTGTACGTCCAGAAAAGCTGTCATGATTTGAACCAATTTCAGTGTGAATGTTTTCATAACAACATTCCATACTCAATAGTCATGTCCTTTTAAATGAACAAATTCAAGTCTCCATCACCTTAGTAAGTTTTGAGGATAATTAAAAGTCAGAAATGTATGAAGTTTATGCACAACACACACTGAATGATAGACAGAATAGGGAAAAAAACTATATAAAGTTACCCAAGTGACTCAGATGGCATAAAAAAATTGCTTTGTATTTTAAATATAAATAAATATTGTATTGATTTAGACTGTTTGTTTTGAGAATATGCATGCTGGCAAAAAAAGAAAGAAAGAAAATGCATGTACACTTTTAATAAAAAAAAAAATTCCATAAGGAAAAAAACAATGCATTAATTGGAGAATGTTTAAATAATTTTCAGGAACAGCCACCATATAATAAAGGAGCATTTAGGATAGAAATAGTATTTCCTGCAGAGTATCCATTTAAACCACCCAAAGTAACATTTAAGACAAAGATTTATCACCCCAACATTGATGAAAAAGGACAAGTTTGTTTACCAATAATAAGTCCCGAGAACTGGAAGCCAGCAACTAAAACAGATCAGGGTAAGATCTTTGTATTCTATCATGTCTAGTAATGTTCTCTGATGTCTAGAGAAATAAATTATCAGAGAGAGAGAGAGATAGTATAATGATGTGCATTCAACTTGCATATAGACTAGTGACATTAAATCAGTGAAGCACATATGGAAATTAAATTACAATTATAAGCTTATGCAAATCACTTTGCAAATGTTAATAATAATAAGAGCTGCTATTGTTCTGTTTTTTTTACTGATGTTAAGAGCTGTTAATGTTCTGAACTTTTTAACGAGACAGTGTCTATTTCTTTTTCGTTCCAGTTATACAATCATTAATAGACTTAGTTCATAATCCTGAGCCAGAACACCCACTCAGGGCCGATGTTGCCGAGGAGTTCACAAAAAACAATGCCAAATTTATGAAAAATGCCGAGGAGTTCACAAAGAAACATGCAGAAAAACGTCCTTATGATTAATAATGTGAAAACTTATTAATTGAAGATGGGAGACCAGTGTTGTTATTAATAGAAGGATTAAGGAGAGGAGAAAAAAAATGTTATAGTAAACATTTTGCCTTTGAGTTCCTTTTAAAAAGGACTGATATATATTTTAATGCGAAAAAACTGTTTCTTTAAGAAATATTTGTATGTTTTCTATGTTTACGAAGTTAGCTTAAAAAAACAATTCTGTATTTAATTAAGGTTCTGATGGAAAAGTTGGTTTGCTTATATAAAGAGTGTTTTTTTTTCAATCATTGCCAAGTATGCAATGTAAACTGAAGTATTTTGAATATTCCCTTTGCAATAATAGGTAAACAGATATATAAAAAGGGAGAAAAAAAGAGAGAATTATTTGAAATTCAGAGAACTTGAGCATAAATTTGCAAGATATAAGGAGGAGTTTCATTTTTGGACGTATTATGTTGTATTAGCTTTTCTTCTTTGACAAGCCTGAGTTCCTATCATTGTGAGATTTCATTACCAAGGAGTAATTGACTTTTAATTTATTATTAAATAAATATGGATGTGTAAAGTCACATATCACTTGGTGTATTTGTTACTCAGCTGTGATTAGATGCAGTGCTAGTTTTCCACTCAGTTGACAGTTTATCCATGGCATTTATACTAAATGTATCACCAATGAATATGTGAGACAATTTTTCCTTTTTAGCTCACCTCAACGAAGTTGGGGGAGCTTATGTAATACCCTCGGCGTCGGCGTCGGCGTCCCGGGTTAAGGTTAAGTTTTTTGGAGCAGTTTAACATTTTTGGTGCAGTTTTTGGTGTAGGTTTCATTTCCAAGTAACTATAAGCCCTATGTTAACCAAACTTGCATGGATGATACATCTAAGGATGCATACTACCGGGCTTGCTTCGGATGCTGAATCTGACACTTTTTCCGGTAGAGCGAACAGGTTAAAGTTATTTGGTGCAGGTTTCATTTCCAAGTATCTGTAAGTCCTATGTTGACCAAACTTGCATGGATAATACATCTAAGGATGGATACAACCAGGCTTGCTTCGGATGCTGAATCTGACCTACATTTTCCGGTTGAGTGAACAGGTTAAAGTTTTTGGTGCAGGTTTCATTTCCAAGTATCTGTAAGTCCTATGTTGACCAAACTTGCATGGATGATACATCTAAGGATGGATACTACCAGGCTTGCTTCGATGTTGAATCTGACCTACATTTTCCAGTTGAGTGAACAGGTTAAAGTGTTTGGAGCAGGTTTCATTTGCAAGTAACTTTAAGCCCTATGTTGACCAAACTTGCATGGATGATAAATCTAAGGATGCACACTACCGGGCTTGCTTCGGATGCTGAATCTGACCTACATTTTCCGGTTGAGTGAACAAGTAAAAGTTTTTGGTGCAGGTTTCATTTCCAAGTAACTATGAGTTCTTTAATGTCTTGCATGGATGATACATCTTAGGATGCATACTACCAGGCTTGCTTCGGATGCTGAATCTGATACATTTTGTGGATGAGTGAAAATGTTAGTTTTTGATGTATGTTTCATTTCCAATTAACTATGAGCCTTATAATGTGCAAACTTGCATGGACAATACATCTAAGGATGGACACTACCGGGCTTGCTTCGGATGCTGAATTCGACATATATATTTTTCAGATAATAGACCAGGTTAAAGTTATGGTTGCAGGTCTTTTACCAAAAAACTTTAAGGCTTTTATAACATTGTATAAACCAAACTTGCACAAATGTTGCATCAAGAGATGAAAACTCAAATTTGCTTTAGATGCTGAATTACATTTTCATGAAGAAGAACTACTTTCAATTTTTTATGTTGGTCTACTTCAAAGTATCAGATCAAAATTGTTGGTTAATTGTGTGACTTTGCCTTATTTAAAGACAACATTCGTTGAGGTGAGCTCTGTAATCTCTGATTACCTATGTTTTTTTGTAGACTGATTGCTCTGTAGTTTAATGCAATATAAAAATATGTTGTCACACAATATTAAAACTGATTTTTCATTGTAAACATGTGCAATGTAATGTCATTATACTCTTCAAAATATAGTTTTTCAAGTTAAAAAGTAATATCCAGTTTCTCCTCTTATGATGCTCAGCGACACACTTGGTACTATCCCCCAAGACCTGATGTAAACATCTCTGTATGCACCTGTCATCTGATCATGAACCCTGTGTTGTAGCTACATGATCAGTTATATGCAATGTTCTCAAATAAAACAAAAAATCTGAACAGTTGTTTTAGATGTGTCATTCCACAAAGTATTCTAGAATGATAACTTATCTAGATGTTTGTTCAACCTGAAGTTAAAGGTTTCTATTGTGTGCCTCAGATGAGCTTTATGGCTAAGTACTCAGAGAGGACTTGTAAAACTCTGTCCCTTGTCAAATCTTAAAAGGCTCATGTAATATTAAGCTGAACATGTGCTTAATTTGTTTCCTCAGCAGCCTAAACATTGTTCCTGTTCATCAGATGAAACGAGACTCAAAGTGTCGAGTTTGATCTTATGATCCGCTCCTGTCAGCGAGACACGATAATGGCTCTCCGGGTCAAGTTAGTGTTATAATGATAAATTTATTGTAGGAAATCCAAGATGTCCTTCACAAAATGTCCAAATTTAAAAAAAAATAGTATATAAAAGTTTTTAGATCAATCCCCATGAGGCAATATTTTCCACAAAACACAAAAATTTGACCCATCAAATGCAAGTGATTTTACAGATCACTAAGTTCATAAAAACATCTTTAAAAGAGAAAAAAGACCGGGGTGGGGGTGTAAATCCATCGTCTCCACCCCAATTTCACTGGTGACTAAAACAAAAAAGTTCTCAAAATAGCTAGATTTATTAATCAACTTAATATATTATATACATGTACATACTCAAATGTACAGAATGTCATGATGTATCAAAACAGTGATTAGTCAACAAAATTCAATGTTTTTTTCCTCTTACCAATTATATTTCTTTTGAAAAAATTAACATTCCTGTATAGTTCTAGAGAAAAGCATTTTATATCTACGTGTATTTCAAATATTCATTGATATGTACAAGTATGAAACTACAGAAACAATACATGTAACCAAGGAGCATACTAAACTGGACATAGTAAAATTTTGAAGTGACAAAAAAGACAATATATGAAAACCTTGTAAATTACCCAATGAAAGTTGAATGGTATTTCATATTAAAATGCTGAAATGGACAGAGGAAAACTGTGCGTGACCTGTGCTAATTTAAATAATGGACAAAAATTGGGCATTGTATGAATTACCAATGAGACCAGATCTATCACAGAATAAAAGTTAAAGCATCCCCTCAAGTGCACATATATTGCACATGTACATCAGACAAATATGTTGGCAATTGCAAACATGATCCTCACTCTGAAAGCTTTTGCACTATTCCCACTCTCATAAAATGTCGTATCCCAATTTTCCAACTCTTTTCTCACAATGTTATTTGAGTAAAATGTAAGACTAGATAAATGTTGATGTCAATTTTCGCCATCTTGTTGGGCTGGTCTTTGGGCCTCCCCCCAGTTAAATCCCCCGGGCCGATCCTCAGGGAGGGGGTTGTAGTTGGGATCTTCAGGGGGGCCATCTAGGAGGTAGGTCCTGCAAAAGTTACAAATAAACAAATTACAAAGTAGGGAATTGCAGTCTGCAAAAGAAATAGTTCAACAAATATGACATTGGCTTTATTCTATCCTTTTAGTGAGTCCATCCTTAAAATATTATTTGTTTGCCCTCTACAAACTCAGGGTAAAATATTGGGTGGGTAGGTAGGTGGAAAAATATTTTTATCAAGAAAATTTCAACATATTTCTTGACAGGATAAGAGAAATAAAAGAAAAAAATATTGTGTTTTAGAATGCAAAAAAAAAAAAATTTTAATCGGGCAGATTTTAGACAGTCAGTTGGGAGAGGGCAAACAAACAAATTTTTAAAGATGGCTTGAAGTGCAGTTAACATATCTTTCTTGCATTTAGTCTACATTATATGGCAATATAAATGCAATAGATCAGTTACTTGTAAGGAACTAAGTTTTATCAATGCTTCCGAGTTCCCCATGATTTTTGCACAGTAATTGAATTCTTTCTCAGTCAACACTATCAAGAACCATACTTACAAAATCCACGGAGTTCTAAGAATTTTAAATCCTCCTCGTTGTTGTGGAAAGACATCTTCCAAAAAGTAATAGACATGGCCCACAGCAATTCCTATTAATTACATAGTATATTATACAAGTACTATATCAAAATACTTAAAATCAAATTTACACAAAGTATTGTAAAAATAGGTACAATTCATTATGATTTGTGAATTGTGCAGTTTTGGTACAGGCAAACTGTATGACTAAAGTTTACTGAATTTATGATACTGTTTAAATTGGAGTCAAATACTTAGTCCAACAAAACTTAAAACGTCTAGATAAAAAAAAAATTAAAACAATTTTATTTAATTTTAAGTATAAGTACTGGTACAAATCTTACCCATCAAATCAACTATGACAGAGTTTCCAAGCAAAACTGAGAATCCAAGTAAAACCCATGGCAGATAGGGTGCATGGAATGTCATCAACCCAAAGAAATTCATTCTGACATAGGGATTACGTCGACTCCACAAGTAGACTAACATAATGGTAAAGGCACTACCTAAAAATACTATATTTACAAAAAAACCTAATATCTGAAAATTGTTAAGGATAATTTAAATTTATATCATACTAATTAAAGCATATTAAATATGTACCTGAAAATTCATGTTCTAATCACTCTTAGTGTTATATGAGCATTTTTTCCCTTCAAATCCTCATAAAGGGAGTCAAAATTTAAAAATTTAAGATATAATTAAGGATACAATCATTAAAGAACATCCAAACAAAATCATGAAAAAGAAATCAGCTGTTTTATTCCGAAATGACCCCTCCTCCAGCATTCGACAGTAGCGGTATGCAAATATAATATTGAAGAGGAAGTTAAATCCAATTGGACCAAAATACATGAAGTTTGTGACAAGGCGCCATACCTGGAAAAAATTAAGATAATCAGTGAGATCCAATTATTTAAATTACAATTAGTCATATAAGATACCTGAGAGGTGTAGACCTGTCCTAATTTTTTTATTAAATCACCCATAAAAATATACTAATAAATCAATAAACTATAATATTGTTTATAATTTCTTCAGAGAGTGTGAATGAACCCATCTCAATCAAAGTATTCACTGACATTACTTATCGATAAAATGCAGTGGAAAGTGCTTACCTGGTACTTTGAAAATATTGCATCTGGATTAAAGTAAATCTGAAGCGGGGAAATAATGTCTAGTTGCTGAAATAAAAAAAAGTAAATTATAAAGCATAATCATTTAGAATAAAAACACATTTCTTCTTACTAGATTTTTTCTGAATAAAATAGTTGAAACTTACAACAGCGATTGTTGTTAATACACAAGCTGTTGTATAAGCTCTAGTAATTGGTGGCATTTCCATGTATTCTTGTTGAAATGTGTGTGCCATCTTGAATCTGTCTTCTGCAATATGACGAAATTTTGAAAAATATAGAGTAAATTCGGAAAAAATTGAGATATCAAAACACGTATACTACGCATGCGCACTCATAAAAGTAAATTGTTAGACTGTACAACAGAAATTCGATCGACCACACAAAGAATGTGTTGTAATGTTCTTAACATACACTGTTTTATGAAAATGAATATATTTGCATATCACAATGATTTCTTTATTGAAATTCATTCATTGAAATTCTAGCAAATGGCAGCAAAAGTCGATTTGGTCAAATAATGCAAGACTAAATCAAGCAGCTTTTTCATAAAAATGTAAAAGAAATCTTGTAAAAGTTATATAGAAAAATCAAACAATAATTCCATGAAATAATATAAAAATTATATAATTGAAATCATTCTTTTCTTTTTGTCGACAGTATGAATATTTTGAAAGACTTTTTCTTTATGCCCCAACATGTCTTTGTTTCTTCTGCAACAGTATGAACATTTTGAAAAACTTCTCGCCCAAAATCCTGACGTTATTTCTTTCTATATATATATTATATATTAACTTATTTGAAATAAAAATTATATATTTTTATTTGATTAACATATATTTTTATTTCCCTATATATATATACATGTCTTTTTTTTCTGCAACGAATTGACCAAGCACCGCTTTAATGCACATCCGATGAAAACAAATATGGCGTCAAGTTACACATCTTCTCCTCGATACATTAATGATACGGATTACGATGATGTCGATAGCCTAGACTTGGATGATGATCGAGATTTTGATGAAAATTTTACCGATGAAGGTGAGGAAAAATGTAAAACCTAAGTATCTGTCTTCACAATCCCTGCGTGTACGCTTTGGCGCCAAGCATGAAGTAAACATAAACAGTTTATTGCTTGTTTTATCTATTGTTTCGTTTACAAACGCGTTTCTCTCTTTCTAGTAATTTTGAATAGATGTTTATATGAATTTACTTTGAGAAGCTTTTAATTTTTCTACAAAAACCCAGCAGAGCAAAGATTTGTTTTATTTTGGTTTAATGTTTTGGGTTCGAGTTTCCTCTGTCTTGTTTTCAAACAGCATGAGAAAGAGGGGGGAGATCTTTGAAGTCATATCACACAAAAGTATTACCTAATACAACCCTGAGATTTGTATTTTTGTTATAGTATCTCAAGACACCAAAGTCCTTAATAAATTATTATTGTTTCATTTTCAATTTTATTAAATTTAAAAATTCAACATGTTGTATATTAATTACACATACCCGGTTCTCCTCGATACATTAATGATACTCGGTTACTCGATGTATATTTCTGATAGCCTTTGCTTATTTATTAATGCATTAAACAATCTGTTTTAAAACGTAAAATTTTGCGCTTGTACATAAGTAATTAGGAAAAACCTGTAAATGACCGTTATCGCCTTTGGCAGTGTTTATATAGTAATTATTGTGACCAAGCACCTGTTACCTGGCTTTTCTCACCTTTGGCTGTCATTCACCCTTATTTTTGATTTGCTTTAATTATTTGTTTTCACTGAACATCGTTTAAGGTCTATTATGTTTAAATAGATTAGATAATTTTGTCAATTCTCAAAGCCGTAAGTTTGCGAAAAAGAGACTGATATTACACGTGCGTTTTTGATATGGTTGTGTTTGATTATGAAATACAAATGGTTGAAGGCAAAGACTATTAAAAACTGATGCTACAAAATACTGCCAGTAATAGCAAAGATTTGTGAAATTTGCGATTTCTGCTCTGTTATAATGTTTTGAGATCAAGTCCTACTTGATACTACACATACGTAGCTCAGACGACTGATACCTGGACGTCAAACGCAACAAAGAGTTACAATTATGGAACAAGTATTTTTTTTTAAACAAAGACAGTGTGAACCACTTATGATTTTATTTCTTGTGTTTATGTATTTTTGTTATACTAAATTTCGTCGGACACGAAGTGCTTATCCAAAGTCCTTCAAAATGTGTTTTTATTTTTCATTTTCAATTTTATTTAAATTTAAAAATTCCGAGCCGATTTGACATCCCTATATTAATTAATGTTTAATCTAGCAGAAAAGTTTTTTATGAAGAATATTATCCCATTTGCTTCAATTTCAGTTTGGAAAAATACTTATAAATATATCTTGTATTTGTGTTGTTTTGAAGCTTTTCACACATGTGCATTTGTAATTAGTGGTTAGTGTACAAATATGATTGTATTTTTGGTTTCTTCAAAGTCTCTTCCTTGCTATATGTTGTATGAATTATAATGTTTATGTTATACATGATAATTGATACTTGTAGTTTATAAATGTTGATGTTGAAATCTACAAGTTATTGTTCATTATTATTTATATAAATTAAAATTAAGAGTTATCTCTCTTGTAATGATATCATTCATTGTAGCAATGGCTTCCTTCAGTAAGTAAATGATGACTCAGTATAATCTATTTAAATTTCCTTAATATGATTTACAGTCTTTGACAATTATATTTCTCCACAAGAAGATGACAATTGATTTTTGTTATATCATTGGAAGCTGGATATAACATCAAACTGACATAGTTTGTCCTAAATTTAGTGGATTTGATAAGAAATATACATACAGTAGGAACTCCCTCTGATCAATGTCTACTTTCACTTTGCATACACGGTTCTTTACTACTTTTAGCTTTGTGCATGTGGTTATAAACTAAGATTTAAAGTCTTTCAAGACTTGGATGAGAATAGCATGACTGTAACAAATTCCAATTATTTGAATAATTTTTTAACATAAATTTTGCAACTGTGTTTACTTAATATGTCCTTATACATTAAAAAAGAAAATCAAAGGAAGATTCTAACTAGAAGTTTCCAAAACCATTAGAAAAAAACATTGACACAATATAATCTCAGTATCCTGGTAAAATATTAATGAGAAAAAGTTAATGAGTCATCACAATTCAGTTTTGATTTTAAAGTTTTATGTTGAAAAATCATTAAATTATATTATGACTTTTTAATTGATATACTGTATGTGAATTTCATATGAAGGACAGTCACAATATGAAGATATTTCAACAGGGGATGCTTACTCCTCCTAGGCCTCTAATCCCATCTCTGGAATTTCCAGGGGTCCATGTTTTAAGACCTCTTCATATATTTGTATTTTTTATAGATTTTTTTAAAAGATCACTGGTTATGATCATCACCTTTTACATTTTTTCAGTCTTTGTATAGTTTTAATAAAAAGGCATTTTTGGCAGAGATATCAATAATCACCTTCATTTCATATTCATATAAGAAGAATTGAAAATGTATACAAGTATGTTAAGTTACAACAATATAAATATTATAATGCATGAACTTTGCTGGAGATTTCAAATTTAAATTATCCCACACAGAAAAGGATTCTACCACTAACTTAAGTTAGTCTCAGTAGGTCAAAAGCTTCATAAGATTAACTCAAGGTTTACCATGTTTACTTATCATCTGAGTATTTTCTACTGGTATGACCATAAACTGCCATTGAATTAAGTCTAAAAGAATTAACATACATGGTTAGTTTGGGTTACAAAAGTAACATAATTTAATACATTGTGCAAATTCTTGACAATATTATTAACACAATTAAACACTGTGCATTTAGTTTTAAGTTTAATATAACACATGTAATTTTTGGATATGAAAGAAAAAAGGAGAAATGTATTGAAATGGTAAATAGGGGTATATGATGATTAATATTGATAGTTGTATTTTAAAACTGTGTTTTAGATACAGAGGATGCCAGTGAAACAGACATGGTTAAGCGAGAAACAGAATACACAGAAATCAAAGAACAGTAAGTACTGAAAGTTTATTCTGAACTGGTGCAATTTATTACATGTAACAGTATTGATATTTTAAATAGTTCAAAAATTGGTACTGCTGCTTCTTGAGCAATTGGATTGTTCAAGGAACAGCATGACTTTTAATTAATCTTTAAATAAAAATAATAATTTGGAAAATCCGTGATATGAATCTAATTTCTTCATCAAATTACAAACAGAATGTACCAAGACAAATTGGCACACTTGAAAAAACAACTGCAGCAGTTAGAAGAAGGCACCCTACCTGAATACATAAAGAAGAGGAAAAAAATAGATCAGAATTATAAGGAACGGATACGCATCAATGAAATCTGGAGAGAATTTGAGGTGATTTTGAAAGTGCATGTTTTAGCATAATAGTTACAGTCAAACCTTCTTATCTCAAACTTCTTGAGATATCAGTGTTTGAGATACCAATGTTAAACTGTATTTACTAATTACTCATGATGATTGACAATTTTTAATTTTTTTTTAAGCCTGTATAATGTTCCAGTATACAGTAAAACTTGGTTATAACAAAGTCACTGGGACCTATGAAATTACTTCGCTATATCCGTAATTTTTTATATCCGTATAAGAAATTTGTTTAATTTATAAAACTGGGGATCCAAGATAACTTTGCTATATCCGTGAATTGGCAATATCCGTGTTCATATTAACTGAGTTTTACTGTACTTTGATTTCATTTGATGTTCACCTGGTTTCATGTTGTTTTCAGGATATTAGTACTTAAATTTCATGCATATTTTAAGAATACCTGTAATAGAACCTTCATAAAAAATTTTGATTATTAAAATGCATTGTTGGCTGTTGATGAAAATTTGTGAATGTACTTAAATGTCTAATAAAATCATTATATATGTTTTAGCTTGATGTTGTGGAAAGAGAGTATATAAAGGAAAAGAAGGCCTCTGTCAAAGATTTTGAGGTAATATTTATCTGGAAAAGCATATATGCGTAGTAAAAAATGAATATAGATTTTGACTGATACAGCATGCATTGTCACTGGAAGTGTATATTAAAAGTGAAACAATGACATTTTCTATTAGTGTCTCAAATTTTTATATGTGAGAGTAAAAAAAATTGATTGCTTTTTTTTATTTCATCACTTAGGAAAAGAAAATAGAGCTGAAAGAGAATCTGATTCTGGAGTTTGAAGAGAAAAAGAAGAATATAGAAAATGAGAGAAACTCCATGGACCTAACTGGAGGTAGTATACCCACTTCTTGTGGGTTTGTTGAATGACAAGTTGTCTGGAACATATTTTTACAACAAAAACTCCTGTCAATTATTTTAATGGATTTATACTGATGCCCTTGTAATCAAATTGAAGTTCATATTCTTCAAAATTTATATATTAAAAGGAAAATTTTTTTAATGTACTTTTTGCAGTTATGAAATAAAGACAAATATTTGTATATGAATGTAAATCATTTAATTATATATATTGCATGTAAAATGCATATGTTCATTGTTTATGGTATCATTGTTGATGGAACGTTCACAATTTATACCGTATAATTATTTTTTCCAGCAAACTTTGCAATGTTTAAAGCAGAGCTCAAAATAATATCGGTATCGGCGTACTTTAACAACGACCGCTTTCGTGGCGAAGCCATGACTAAATGATTATATTAAACAGAAAACAAAATTATTATAACAGTTCATGTTAAAATCATTATTTATTTAATTCTTCTTTAATTACTTAATTGCATGTACCTTGTCTGCGTTTGCATGCTTTACAACAGGAATAGCGTAAGACCACATGCACCTGTGGCGGTATATCGAGATAATTGACACTTAAAAATGGACGTTTGTTGTGAAAACATGGCGGATGGCGGTATGCGAATTTGGCGTTAAAAGAGAATTTTATATAGCAGGAAAAACGTTCTTGGGAAATCATGGCGGTATTGCGAAAATGGCGATCGAATGGCGATCATTGTAGTTTGATTTAAAAAAATGTATTACCAGTACAATGTTCAAATTTAAGACTTTGTCACATAAAAGGTGTCAATTAGTGATCTCATTGCAGAGAATATTGTTGCATAATGTGACAGATAATTTTATTTGATTGAGACAAATATTTATCTTAGAAGAAAAAATTGGTAGATCATAAATGAAAGCATATTTGATGCATCAGTTTTAGCTTGTAAAGTTAGAATTACATGTACACATCTCTTTATTTAGCATAGCATAATGCCAAGGAAGTTTGGTGCAAGAATTATTAAAGTTAAGATATTTCTTTTTAAGTAACTCAAAGGTTGTTTTTACCTCTTCTTCAGGATTTCTTCTTTCCGATTCCATGGAAATCAAACCTGTGACAACCAGAAAGTTACGCAGAAGACCCAACGACCCTATACCTCTCCCAGAGAAAAGACGCAAACAAACACCTGATATCCTTTTACTTGTACTAAGATACACAGACTTGAAAATATTTTATTTTAACAGACATTTTCATTTATGTTTGCTTCTATCCTTTTCAAAACTATTAAAAAAAAAATTCTACTATGCATAGATATCGAACATCTTAATCAAAATCCTCCTACGTGTTCATGCACTTCTCCTAACAATTATAGCCCTGCTGGATTTGACAGTGGTGGTAACAGACATATAATAATGGGATGGACCTTAAATCAATTTTCTTTTTTAAATGGTCGAAATTTTTCAGTATCTGATAAACCTCTGTATTGTGATCTTCTAGTATCTACTTCTTTCAAAATATGCAAACTTTAATAATTTTTTACTTCAAGAATGGAAGTAGGTATGCAGAGAGACTTTTAAAATACTGTAAATGTTCTATTTTCCTACTGGGTCATGATTCTGCTGAATCACAATCTCTGTTTAATCCATTCATAGAAATTTATGCTTTATATTCTCTGTATGCCTTAAATATACTTTATAGACTTGTATAGTGTATGCTGCCACTAATTTCTGTGGAAAATATGTCTTAGCTTACACAAAAGTAATTAATACACTCTGTAACACATAAAAAAAACCCTGATCATTGTGAACCTTGACTATCTTACCACAACTAAATCTGTATCTTGATGAGGGAGACATTTTGGAAGATTTACGAATCATCAACAAAGTCAGTGGTAAACCAGTCAGTAAGAAGGTCACCCCCCATCCATCACCCATGGAAACCATTATAGCGGAAGCCAAAATTGATGATGGAAGGCTTTATTATGATAAAAGATGGTTTGTACTACTTTGTTTTTCTAGATCCTCATACATGTAAATAAGCATAGGCAAGTGTTGAACCACAGAAGTCTGAAGTTTTTATCGTAAAAATAAAAAATCTGGAAAAAAATATCCCATCCTCAACTTTAAAAAAGCAGTTGAGGTGGAATACATGTATTTTTTTCCAGATTTTTTTAACGATAAAAACTTCAGACTCCTGTGGTTGGACATAGCCTATAAGCTAGAATCTTTTGCAGCGTGATTTTTTGAAGGGGATTTTTTTTACACGTTTACTGATTTTAATTGAGATGGGTGATTTCATTGTTTAGTAAAAATTTTAAAAGTCTGTGTAGTTTAGCAATCTCACACGAGCAGTAACAAAAAACTGAATTGTTCCACTATCCTTCAGTTCTAAAAATGTAGTTGATACACAGAATCATATTTTTAAGGGAGGTCCTTAACTAGTACCTACTTTTGTGATAAGGAAATCAATTTTTCCCCCACATCATGCTGTGTTTATCAAACTTGTCTTTTTCCAATGGGTTAAGAAAAGGTGAATTGGTATTTACACATTTTACTTATAGGTTTCATCGGAATCAACCAGTATTTGTAGAGTCTAAGGATATGGGGAAGTTTACAGGGGTAATAACAGCTGTAGGTACACAAGAGGTGAGTTTCATACTGTAAATACTGGATAAGTGGAAATTTTAGCAAGATGCAAATTTGGAGATTTTGTCCTTGAAAAATGGTATTTTATTTTTAGCAAGATGTAATTTTTTAGAGATTTAAAAATGCTAAATTAACCTATTATTGCAAATTAAAATGCAATCAATTTTATTTTACATTCAATTTTAGGATTCTCAGCATCCTCTTTAATAATGCTAAAATTAAATCCTCACTAAAGATTCTGCTTATACGTTACTTTTAATTTACCTGTGATTGGTTTACAGAAACATTAGTTGACTGACAATGAGCAAAAACAAACAGACAGATGTAATTAACAATTATTGAAGATTTTTAGCATAGTTTAGCAAATTTAGTTAAGATATAAAAATCATATTTTAAAATCATAATTGACTGTAACATATCCTGTTGATTTTATTGTAAAAGAAACAATTGCAATATTTTTTTTTAAATATAGGTTTAATTGGCATAGTTGAAATCTGAATACTTTAAATGGGTACTTCTGTTATACAAAGCATGATTTTTCATATTTGCAGATTTGGATTAGAAAAATTCCAGACAACTGTAAAATGAGAATTTCAGTCGGGCAACTAGAAAAAGGACAGATATTTTTAAGACGAAGGTGAAAGGTGCTAATCAGTATTATACTGCATATGACATTGTATGTGCTAATATTTCATAACAATGTGAAAAAATGTCTGTTTTCTACTATGAAAAGTTATTTCCCCTGATGCATTCAGTGAGAATAAAATGGAACACTGCCACCATTAAATGTATTTTGTACAATTGTTTAACTAAATATGTGAAATTTTATACTCTGAGAGTATTAAAGATGTTTTGTTAAATAAATCTGGTGTTCAGTTGTATATTTTGGTTTAGATTTAAAATGTAAACCCAGTTATACATGTTTTCATTTCAAACTATTCAGAAATGGAACGAAAGTTGGGTCCTTAAAAAAAATGCTTCTGATCATGAGCCATAGGCTCAGAAGTGAGTAAACTTTTTGGAGTGTGTATATATGTCGGTTGGTTAGTCTGTCTGTCGGTCCACTTAGTTTCCATTCATTTTCTTCACAACCATTGCACATACTGATTACTGCAATGAAATTTGGTATACAGATATATCAGATGAACATCAAGGTCAAGTTCTGTTTTGGGAAAGGTCGCATCATTTTTGACAGAGTTATGCCCCTTGGACTTAGAAAAATTCCAATTATTTGCAGTTTCCGTTCATCTTCCTTGCAGAGGTTGCACATACTGAAATGAAATTTAATATAACTTGGCACACAAGTATACACAAAGATATATCAGGTGACTATGAACTAGGTCAAAATTAGTTTTCTGTAAATTGGAATGTGATCACACCATTTTAAAATGCATCGGTTTTTGATTTATGCCCCTTGGACTTCGAAAAATTCCAAGGAGGCATAAGTGTTTTACAAACATCTCTTGTTTAAGAACCCTTTGGTCAATTTTTATGCCCTCCTTTGAAGAAAGGAGGGCATATTGCTTTGCTGCTGTTCACCAAGTTTCTGTTCATTTTCTTTACAGCCATTGCACAACTGAAATGAAATTGGGTATACAGAATTATCATATGAATATCTAGGTCAAGTTCTGTTTTGGATATGATCCAGCAGTTTGGGACAGAGTTATGCCCCTGTGTGGCCAGATAGATCAGTTGGTAGAGCACATGACTAGAGATTCAAGGGGCCCAGGTTTGAATCCCAGTCTGGTCTGCTGCATTTTTCTCCTCTCCTGTTACATTTAGTGATGTGCCATGCCCTGGAACTGAGGGATGAGAGGCCTGCAAGGGATGAGCTTGGGTTTGGGTCCTTGAGGGACCAAAGACCCCTAAGGAAGGAGGAATGTGGTGGTCAGCCGGATTAGATCACCGGTTGGTAGAACACCTAACTGAAGGGGGCCTTGGCTCGAATTCCGGTCTGGTCCACTGCATTCTCCTCTCCTGTTACAAAGCTAAATATTTTGGAAACTTTAAAGTTAAATATTGAGAAGTGGATTTGTCTCTAGGAATAAAAAAAGAGGCTCGTGGGCCACATAGCTCATCTGACCTTGAGACCATAAACAAATTCTGAAGAGACAACTCAAAATTTTCATTTTGAATAACTTGAAATCCTAAATATTCAATCTCTGTATAATTTGGATTCCCATGTTAGGACTCCACCCTAAAGATTAACTAAATTAAGTCTTGATTTGAACAATCTTGAATACACTGATCACATTTTGTTCATCTTCCGTTGTCCGTCTGTAAACTTTTCACATTTTCGATTTCTTCTTAAGAATCACAGGGCCAATTTTAACCAAACTTGGTACAAAGCATCCTTGAGTAAAGGGGAATTGAAATTGTTAAAATGAAGGGCCACGTCCTGTCACAAGGGGAGATAATTAAGAAAAGACAAAAATAGGGTGGGGTCATTAAAGAATCTTCTTCTCAAGAACCACTGGGCCAGAAAAGCTGAAACTTATATGGAAGCATCCTTGGGTAGTGTAGATTCTAAATTGTTCAAATCATGACCCTCGGGGGTTGGGCGGGGCCACAATAGGGAATCCAAATTTTACAAAGAAATAAGTAGGAAAAAATCTTCTCAAGAACCACTGAGCCAGAAAAGCTGAAACTTATATGGAAGCATCCTTGGGTAGTGTAGATTCTAAATTATTCAAATCATGACCCCCCGGGGATTGGGGCGGGGCCACAATAGGGAATTTGAATTGCCCGAATTAAGACCCTTAGTTGGGGGTACGATGGGGTCACAGTAGGTATTACAAGGGGGAAATCTGGGTTCATGTTCAAAGCTTTTCAGGTGAGCGATATGGCCCATGGGCCTCTTGTTGAGAAGAAGGTTAATGAAAAAAAGGTATTTTATAAAATTTTCAATGTCTTAATACTATCTCCCCTTGAAATGACTGCTTTTGAACAAACTTCAATTCCCTCCACCTGAGAATGTGTTATTGTTTAAAACTGGACCAATAAAGAAGATGTAAATGTGATAAATTAATGTCAACAAATTATTGAAATCAGTGACCAGTGACCATTAACACATACATGTAGGTTTTGCGCCTTCGGCTCAGGTGAGCTAAAAAAAGATTTTAAAAGGGACGGGTATCTTTTCTATGAATTTTCTTGTGTACATATATAACAACAAAGACTTAATCATCTTAAACATGTTAAAGCCACTGCTTTCAGAATACTATGTATATAGTACTTTGTCGTTTGTGTCTTTTCCCCAAAATGTGTATATCGGGTTTGGAATTCTAGATCCGCGCCACATTGTCATTTTAAAATCACTCCGCGATATCTATCTAAAAATAAAGGAAAATGTAATATCGTTATAAGAGCAAAAAAATAATGTACATACTAAAACTTTGCTAATTGTTACTTATCAAGACAATAGGTGAAAGGAAGAAAATAAATTCAAACAGTGTTTTTGCTTGCAATGGGACTATTTTTCTTAGACGGCAGGATAAATTGATTAATCACAAAAACAAAAACAAAGTGAAAGATCGGGGGAACTATTATTCAGATGATAAGTTTATTTCGGGAAGATAGCACAAGTGCAAAGAAAAACTTAAATCAGTAAGGTTTGTTTTATTTTAGGTAGAATCAATTTATGATTTAATCCACACATTTGCTGTTTTTGATCATGAATATGTTAATCTTTTGTTCGTACATATTTTGGTCAGTTGGCCTTTGATAGTGAGCACAAGCTCAGACCATGAAGATTATGGTGTGACTTCCGAATTCCATGTTTCTCGGTGCAGCTTTGTACATGGGGGTGATTTTATAAACATTGCGAGTTGTTTTTATCTGTTGTCCAAATTCGGGTTCGTAGTTCTAGAGCTGTGCAGGTGCCCGGTATATATTTTGTATGGATCTGTTTTTAGATCCACTTCATATATTTTTCTTTAGATGATTAAACTAAAAAATTGTTTGCCGTCATTTTCATATGACTTTCCATTTTTAAAAGGAGGGGATCATCTTTTAAGATTATTGTTGTCCACTATATTCACCTCCTAAAAAGCTGGGAAAAGGATATGATAGGTTGATTGTGTCATTTCTGTTTTTAATTAACCTTACTGACAGGGGCAACTTCACATATGCATTTTCTGCCACACCGACTGGTATCTACATGAATCAAATGTGAAGGAACATATGGCCGATGTCCACATTTCCCTAATTTTATCATTCTTATATATTTACAAGCACAATATATGTACATCCATTGAGATGCTTCTGCAGTGTGCCTGCATGCACATTGAAGTGCAACTGAATAGTTCAAAATATCATATATATATATTCAAGAGATAACCTTAGACTTAGTATGTAGCTCATTGTTGACTTCTATAACAGGGAAAAAGGAAGGATCGAATTGTTACACAATTCCTCTTCCTTAATTATAAGTGTACTGGTATATTGTCATACATACAGGGAAAGTTTGTCTAATAATTCTTGTAACAGTTTAACCTAATTAATTACATTTGATTATTGAAGGCAATAGTTCATGTATCCTCATCTTCCCCTTCTTTAAACTAAGCATAGACTTGATAGAGTCCACTTTGCTAAATCCCACTGTGGGATGTGTAGACAGGTCCTTTGGATGAGACGTACTGTATAAACCAAGGTACCGTGTCACAGTAGGTGCTAGGATGAAAAAGATCCCTCCCTGCTCATAATGCCCGCCCGTTAGTGTCGAGCAATCAGCATAGGACAACATTTGCAGCTCTTTACCAGCAAGTGGTGGCATCTCCATATAAATGAAAAATTCTTGAGAGAAACTTTAAACAACATATAAACAAACAAATGTTCCAAGAGAGTTGAAGGATAACAGCTAAGAGAGAAATGTTTGACTGTTAACTATAATTGTCATTTAATATACATAACATTTAAATTATTGGTATAGTGCAGAGGCATGCTGTTATTGCCATGTTTTTGAGGGGAGAGTCCGTGTATCTGGTCAGACTCACAAATTTTTTGAAATGCAAAAATATATACAGATATTGAAATTTCCCCAAAACTCAAAAACCTGTTTGGGAGAGCAAGATCCAGGAAAAGACAGTACCCTAAGTCATCCTTCTTACTATGTGAAGAGGGTTCATGTTTCCTAGGTTTTGCTCAAGGTCATTTTGCGTTTTTACATATAGCTAACAGAATAACTCCCCCTTCTCTCCCCTATATCTGCCTATGTCTGTCCAACAGTAGACACAAATTTTAGCTTAGACAGCTCACTTACCAGCTAATAACAAGTATAGACAGAGCTAACTTAATGATTAGATATATTCATTAAATACTGCCTTGTCTCCACTTCCTTAAAAATGCAGTGTTTATTAAAGCTTTGTAATTATAGCTTTTTATTTGAAAAACTTATAATTGACATCTTGAAGGTTTTGTGACATGATGAACTGACCATGTCTGCATATCAGGATACATCTCTGATTCTTAATTTTATTCTTGAAACATGAAACAAACCTGCCAGACAAAAGAACCCCACAGCCGTTATTATGATTGACAATGAACCTTTAGTTTATATATGATATTTTATCACCTTTTATGTTCACAAGTTAGCAAGCACTTTGTGACATATATTAGCTGTATTTTGATACATTTATTTGTTGGGCTTTTATCTCCCTGTTAGAATATATATATAAAACCAATATCTCACCTATTTTTCATGGCTTGTTTCTCTTTATTCCCACTAATAGCCCCCCACTTACTCAATTTCAAGGCACCTAAGGCACTAATATTATGGCAAAAAATTGTGTTCAGAGTAATTAACCTGAGCAAAAGTAAATTACATCAATCCCACAATTTTCTTTTTGTGAAGTTCATTTCATTAGCGGCTCTGTTAGAATGCACTGTGATGTCTTCTCTCATGGTAATGTACAGGTTGGATGGTGCTGAATTTTGTTGGCTTACAGTATTATACTTAAGATTTGCTTAATTTTGTGGTTATTTAAAATCTGGATATGTCTTTAATTAAATGCTGGTAGGCATAAAATGTTATATACCGATTTAAATGGTGTATACCACAGATAGGTTGTATTATGTACTAGTTGGTACACATATACATGTCAGATGGATAATATTCATGCATAGGTAATTGTACAGTTTATATACTGTACATGTTCATATTTTTACTTATACTCATTTTTTTTTTAATTATTAGATCCTAAAAATGTCTGCCTCTTAAACAGGAAATGTATGTAACATCTATACTGATATAGAAGAAGGAAATATAGGAATAAAGATGTTGATATTTGATGAAAGTAATCCGTTTGATAAACAGATGATTCATCTGATAAATCCTTATTAACAGTCTATCAAGTAGTACCAAGCATTCACCTTTTATTAGGTGATTATAACTAGACTATATTGAGATATCCTTTATAACAATGGGGGTGGGATATTTTGTTTGAATAGTGTCAGACTGAGTAGAAAATATTAAGGGGATATGTTAAATTGTTTTCCTGCCAACCTCCATCCCTTCCCCTCTTCAAAGTATTTTTGTCAAGTACCCTGTATAGATAGTGGTACATGTTATTGTATCTCACCATAACTGTAATAAATACATATTCAAATGTAAAAAGTAATAGTTTTGAACCTTTTTGTTGAAAATGTGCATAAAAAAGCATTACATTAGCCATCAATTAAACCATACACTGTGCATTTTATCTTATTCCACTAATTTTTTTCATTTGCTTCCAAGGAAATTTGTTGACAATTAATGCCTCCCTTCCCAACTGTCCAGTTTGTGAAATTCTTGACCATAAGTCCCTGATAACTTTCAGATAAGAAAGAAAAAGTATGCATGTAAGTACATTTTTTCAAAAAAGAGCTGTACTGCTTTGTCGGACTCCTCTTGTCTCCATACCTGTTGTAAACGGAGTGTTAGAGCTATGATACAGGTGCTGGGGTATTTTATCTTAAATGTTTGCCTGAGAGATTCGGAGATAAGACAGATTATGCCGGGTAAATCTTCCTATACTTGTAACTCTGTGTACTTTATAATTTCTAGGGATCACAAGTGGTTTCCTTCGTTAACACTATAGTGTTCAGTATGTAACGGTATAATGCTCTGATATGGATTTTTTTCTTGGTTATCTGGTATACTTTTTGTATTTGTCCAGATTTTAAGTAATAAAATTTTTGAGTTTTTTCTGAAAATTGATCTTCTTAAAATTTGATTTACATAAACTTTTCAGCGGTGTTATTTGCAATGAAATAGTTATAAAGGTGCACTCTAGCAAAATTTAATAAAACCTAATTTTGAAATCAATTCAGTATTTACACTTTATAGTACTGTAGCTTTTTTAAGCTACAAAAGTTGGGCCAACTTTAATAGGGTTGATTGTTGCAAAACTCATCTGAACATCTAAAGCTGTTATATTCTCTCATGATAGACAAACATAATCTCCAAAATTAACTTTTAAAAAAAGCTTTTAATCCTGTTATTTTGTTGAAACTCTTACCAAATATAGGTACAGTGGGTATAATTAAAATAGAATAATTTAACTACTTTTCGTGACTGGATTGGTTCTTAAATGGCAGTTTTACCACAGAAATGTGTGTTTAAAAAGTCAATATTCCTCTAAATCCATATGAATAAAGAGTCTGCGATGTTTAAACACAGAAGACCTTTGTGCAGTGCAGTCTCAAGGGGTCAAAATAAAGTTCAAATGTTTTGATCTCGTAAGAACAAAGCAGGCAGGGATCATATACAATGTATGCTTCAGATGATTCCATGGAATATTTATGTCCAAGATGGTGCTATTGAAGGTTTTAATCATGTTAATTAATAGCCAATAACTTGTTTGTCACACAGGGACATATTAATTAAGTTATCCAGCTAAAAATCTGTAATTTTCAACATTTTTATGCAACCAACTTTGGCTTTATATTTATAAATACTGGCAGGCAGTCTCAAGATTCAGTGGCAAGTTTTCAATACCCTTAGCACTACATTACCCTTATTTGCCAATACTGAAATTGAAAGTGTACTAACTAGGCTATATACATATGTAGGTGATTCACTGTATTTAGTTACTACTAACATTTCTCATGTAAACTAGTATTTTGGATTACATACCCTATAACATAGTGTGAGCAATTTAGTAAAATGTCATTCTCAAAATATGATGGTTTTTGTGGTAAAATATCACATTACATGTATTTGATTACTTATTCTCAGTCAGTCAAATCATCAAATCAAAAGCCGGTGTACAGCACCAGAAAAACAAACTATGTAACTTTGATATCTTGAAGCCCATTAAAGGTACAATATGATAATGTTTCTCAGGATACAATAAAAATGCCTGTATACATTTTTAATCGACCATCTATGAATATGTGTGCTTTAAACATTCATTTCTCTTGCAAACACTTCCAGTTGTGAAACAAATCATATTTCTCATTAATTATTAATCATGGACAGATTTTTCCCTGCATACACATGTACCCCTAGAGGCATTGACATGTGTACACGGTAATGAGTAAAATTCTTCTGATGGTCTTTGCTCTTTGTTGTAGAAAATGAAAAAAATGTGTCTTGGCTAGCACAAAATGCAGTGGATAGAATATTCATTTTCATTTGCTGGTGATTTGCAATTGGAGGTTAATGACCAAATGAGATGGAAGTTGATGAATTCAACTAGTAATTATTATAGATTTATAATTTTATTATCTAAGTGTAGAATGTTAATAGGCAATTGCTGTATTTATCATGTTAAAGATGAGTTATTGTTATTATTAATTAGCAATTCTAAAGTGAAAGGATCTTACAAGTATTTACAAAAAATCTATTTGAAAGCCTGAAAATAACATTATTGAGGTAGAAGAATGATGATACACATGCATGAGCTTCTTCTTGCAAATTTGTACTTAATTTTTTTTGTTGAAAAGATTATAGAATTTCATAATTTGAGTGTTGGAAATTGCAACTTGCTAAAAAATGCAAAAAAGTTGTATTTGACCAAAAAAAATTATGCAATAATAAGTTCAAATACAGATTCCTATGATGATTTTATTAATTTAAAAAAAAAAATAAACTTTAATTTTGAATTTTTTTTTATATTTCAGAGGAACTATGGAATCAATATTTAAGATAATTGTGATCAACTGATTGCAGCTGAATAGTACCACAGAGGACATTTATTTTTGTCAGACAGGAATTATGTGCAGGAAAAACAGACTTGCGAGCTGTTCAATCAGTCATTGAAATGTAGAGGATATTATTTTCTAAGTCATGTGAATTTGCAGACACTGTGAACTTAATAATTCTTTATGCATTATGAGCCATCCTCAGCAGAGTGTACCAATGGGCATCGAGGACCAGTTATCAGAAAGTGCAGCCATTTCGTAAGTAGGAGAGGGGGGATGATAAGTGGTATATTTACTGCAGAAAACAGTCACAGTTTTAGAATATTGATGACTCTAAATAAGTTCTTTCATGATCAGTCAACATCAATATCTACTGTGTAATGATCCATTTTGCCACAATTTGTGTAAAATATACAAATAGATTCAAAGGTTTAAGTAAGCACAGTTAGAACTTAGATGCATGGTTAAAAAAGTTTTAACTATCTAGGTCATATCCGAGTCACTTGGATGACCCTTAATCATGATCCTTTCCTGTCCATCTTAATATGGTATCCTGTGTCCATCAGTTTTAAACTGTATTTTAAAAACATTTCCAGCTTTCCATCTAGCTGAGAGCATTAATATATATTAAAAACATTTGAATTTCCTCTAGTTCTTAGAGCTTAAATTTCTTATTTACTCCATGGGGCCTCAAGGATACCAGCAAAACCTTAAAACTAAATTGAATGCAATCCCGAAAATAATTTTTTTTAATTACATCAGCCTGCATGAAAATCTGAGCAGTAAACTCTACCAAAAGCATGATTGATATTCATGACTCCAGTGAGAGCAAGATTTAGACTAGCTGTACTGTAAATCAAGTTTAAGATGAGCTTATTTTGGGAATGTTTTGTATATACATGTATATCTGATTGGAAATCTTTTTATTCTGGATATGCAGTATATGAAAAGCTCATTTGATTGATCCCTATAAAATAGCTTTTTGAAATTGCCTGTTGTGGTAAAAAGTTCAGATCCCAGCTATAGACAGATAGGGGCCATAACTCTTGGAAGTGCTTTTGTGTGTTTGAGAAAATTTTGTGGCATATTAAAGCAAAGCTCAAATGTCATCAAGTCAGCAGATCCATCAAACATGTTGAAATCACCACTGGAAGCTTTTGCAACCAAAGATGCTAGTGAATGCATCTTCAAAAGAAAAAACAATTGCACATATTTATTGCATGCACATATACCATGAATAATATAACTTGAACATAAAATTGTATCGATTATATCTTATACAGTTAATTTTCTTTCTAAGAAACTGGATTGTTTATTAATTTCACACACCAAAAAAAAAATTGATTTGTCATGGATCATAAGATAATGGTGAGCTTTTTTATGCAATATATCATTACCTCTTAAGATGGGGGGGGGGGGGGAGGGGATTGGTTGGTTGGTTGTCAAATAGTTATTCCCCTAGTGTTCTGAAGGTACAAATACCTAACTATTATTAAAAAAAAAAGTTTACACAACCAGCCTTATTTTATTTGTCATGTATTTACTTCCATTCCTTTACATGTTTTTCAATTATTCTTTCCTTTTATCATTATTATTTACATTAGCTATACTATATTTGATTAATGGTAAGATTTTAATACCAGTCTTCAAATATTGATACCACAAGTAAGTTACTCATTTGTTTATATTTACACAATTTTATAGATGGCATACTGATTGCTTAGTAAATATCTTGGTCTTCTGTGATTGTGCTTATGTATTATATGGTTCAGTGTTTGAACATCTTCATAAATCACAATTTGTGTCTATGGTATTTACCGGTACATGTAATCATTCATCTTTTGGCAGGGATTTTTTTTTTATTTACATTCATTTAGGTGTATGAAAAATTGATCATCTTTAATGGTTACAAGAAATATTATGCAAGCTCAATGAAGTAATAAATGAGATCAATTTTATATCCCTTCCTTTTCAATAACCATTTTTCTTTCTCCCTAATGGTTTGATCTGAATTATCCTTATATGATTATGTAAATTTTGACATATATAATTATAAAATTATTTTTATTTCCAGTAAACTTTGTGATTAATTTTCGCAATCAAGCATTTTCTGTTTTTAATAGAAAAAGAGACTTAGGACCCGTTCGCGGCGAGAAATATTCGATGACTTGTCTGGAAAATTTCAACAAGTAAAAAAAAAATGGCCACTTTGTAAGACAGCATTTCCTTTTGTAAGATTTAGATACTTGTCTTGAAACACATAAAAGGTATGAATGGTTCTTGAATAAATTTCTTAAAGGCAGTGAAATTAATGAAGAATGAATAATTTTAATGCAGAACAAGTTTTTAAACTTTGAATTAATGATTATCATACTGTTACAAAACTTATTTTACATCCTGTTTAGTAAAATTTAGCTACCGGTATTTGATCATAAAGAATGACACCATTACCATATATTATGCCTTGGGGAAAAAAATTAATTTGAGTCCCAATTACTGCATTTTGAGAGAAATGTGAAGAAAATTATGTTGTTAAAGAATCTGAACACATTTTTTATATTTTTATTGATGTACATGTTCTGAATGTTTGTTTGTTTGTTTTTCAGGGCATTTTCTGTGATGGATTCTTCGCGACTCTCCACTTTTGTCATCTCAATATTGCTGATAGTATACGGAAGCTTCAGGTATGTTAATATTTTTGTTAACTTTAAAAGTGCTTTTTTCCATTTAAATAATAATAAAAAAATGAACTTACTTTTATAATTGCATATTTTTAAACGCATGTAAAAATTTATGGTCCTTTACACTAATGATGCTAGAGATATTAAAAATGGTATGAATTACCATACAGAATGTCTGTAATGCTTATTATATTATGACTGTCTCATTGATGATATTTTCAAACTTAGGGGATAACATATTTTTCAAAGTTGTGAGAATTCTGCTCTTTTGCTGGAAGGCATCAGCTGTGATATATGGCTGCCATCTTTTTGTTGTTTTCGTTTTTAGCTGTAGGGAGCCTGCTTAGTTCAGGACTATGAATCTTGTTTTTCTCATCTTATTTAATTTAGCAGAAATATTTTATTTATCCAGAATATTTTTTGTCACTTTGAAATCTTAACAGATGAAGAATAATGATTTCACTACCCAGGCAGTAAATGTTAAAATATGTTAAATGATTGGCCACTCATGTGAAACTAGCAGATGTTACTACATCTATTACCCAGTAGTTCCAGTACAGAGCCCTCTTCAATACCCCCCACCTCCCCACCCTACCCTTTTTAAAGAACAGAAGTGAGACCATAGGTTTCAAGTGAAATAAATCTTTAAAATGAATTATTTTCTAATTATTATTATTTATGCATCAAGTTAGAAAAATAAAAATTTATTGTTAATCTTGGTAGTTTTATTTTTCTTATTAAAGAACAGATGATGAGAACTAGATAAAAAAAAATATATACCATTGAATTAGCAATCTGAAAAGAACAGGATGTCACAAATGTGTTTTCAAACTATAAACACACATTTGTACCAGTTGGCTCTTGGACCAAATGTAGCATGAATTGGCTGGATATTGATGTAAATCTTCATGGACACAGATTGCAAGCTCCCTTCACTGAGCAGTCTATATAGCCAAATGTAACTTCTTAATGGAGTTATCAAAGAAGCAATCAATATCAATTAAGGTTAACCCCCCCCCCCCTCTTATTTTAAAGAACATTATTGAAGTATCCAATATTATGATGATCAGGATGCAATGAAAAGGTCCTACATTAAATTTTTATGCTGGGTTTAATTTGATCATTTCTTGAAAAAAAAAATTAAGGGCAATTTAAAGGCTTCATGCAATAAACTTTAGAGTCATCTAACAAGCAATTTAGGTGCTTTATACATTTCATTACAGATCAATGCATGATGGAGGGACTATAAAGAGTTTATGTCTCATTTTGTCTTGTTTGTAGGTCTGTAAATTTTGAACTGTTTCAGTTTATTGCCTTGTTTTGTAGGTCTTTAAATTTAGAACAAGAGAATAGAGAGAAAGATAAAGAGAAAGACAAGCAGTTTGTGTCTAACAGTGATGGAGACAACAGTAAGTGGACTGTAAAAATTAATTATTGGGCACAAATTTTCATGGTTAGAGAAAAAAGAACTTTTTGTAAAGAGAAAAATTACACTGCAATATGACATGATACGAAATTTTCAGCATTTTGTGGAAAATATGAATATGCCATATTGGTACCTGTCTTCATTACACAAAAACATTAATCTACTATTAACCTCCCTTTCCTCTTGTGAAAATTTTGTGAATGACATTAATTAAACTGATTCTTGTCAACTAGGAATATTCTTGTGCTGCCTTTTTTCTTGGATTATCACAGGGCTGATCACATGGTGTACTGGTTTTGTCAGTCAAGTTTTTGGTCAAAGAATTCATAGTTCAAATCATAGCATATATTTTCGCAAGAACTTGTTTCAATACACAGGGCTTAAAACAAGATCAAGGTCTTTTCATCCATTTATTTGGCATTAGCTTCAAATAGAAAACATGTATTAACATAACATTTCGATTGTTTATATTTGTGGCTGAATTACATGAAATTCTTCATCACAGAAATGGTCACTAGAAAGTCTGTAAGATGTAAAACTTCACAACTTTCTAGGAATGAATTCTGTTAGCCACTTTGGTAACAAAGTTATAATGATGTGCATATGATTGTGTTTTGTTTGAATGCCATTGTAACACAAAATTCTGTTTTGTTTGGCTCGTGTTCAGATGTTTTTCACTTAATGGTTGTATCTTGTAAACTACTGGTGCTAATGTCTTGTAAATAAAGAAAGTGCCCTTTTGAAATAAGGTTCTTTACATGTTACTCATTGTCTTAGACTTAAGTGTAATTAATAGAGGAGGCAAGGTTAGCACATTATGAGTCAATATTTACATTCCTGAGGTATTTTGGTTAAAATTGTGTGGAAAACTTGATAAAACACCATAGCACACACAGATATGTAAAAAAAAAAAAAAAAAAAAAAAAAAACTTTTGATTTCTATAATATGAAAACTGTGCAAGTGCAGCATTATAAGTGAAAATCAAATTCACAGTCACATTGAAGACGTTATGAATGGTAGGAACTGTTAGAAAGGCTCTTCCATTAATTATCACTTATCAAAAGGATAATACATGTACAAGGGTTTTGAAATGTATAAATCATATTTGCAGACAAGATAGTAGGTTTAGATTGAATATAAACATTAAATATAACTATTGTTATTTTTGAAAGCTGTACGTAGCCTCAATACTCCAATGTTGGGTGCAAATAATTTTTTTATAACACATGAATACTGCAATTTTTCTGCACACATGTTACAGTACTGCAGTTATGAGACTACATCTTTCAAAAAGTATAATCAATACCTTAAAAATATTAATACAGTGTTACGTACATAAAAGTAATGAATAATTTTAAATGTGTGTAAACAATATTAAGGTATCTTATACTGACTTATGTGTATAGACAAGTCTTTAGAGAGGGTCTCAAAATGACTACGAATACATTGATCTATAAACTGTTTAAAATGGACCAAAGTTTGCCTCTAGTACCTACATAATGCTTGCAGCAATGGATGTTCATGGCTGTTAAGTTATTGTAATGCAACCCAGTTCTTAAGCTCCTAACATTTTGGATAAATAAATAAATGTCATCAACAATTATGATCATGTCAGCTGTTACATCTTATTGCTGGTACAAATAAGGCATGGATGAATAATTTCTGGATGATGTCTTACTTCATATTGAAAATGTATAGATGTTTGCTTCTGTTTACGTTGATCACTATTTCATTTGATAATCTATAACAGCAGATGGTCTTATAGTGCTTTGAGGGATTAAAGAAATGTAGGTCCTTGAACAGAGAAAAATCTAGTTTAGTCATTTTTTCCATACTTATGTATCTAAAATAGAATGACTTTTGTCAAGTTCATATCTTAATTCAAATGAAAGACCAAGCCTGCTTGGAAGGGGAGATAATCAAGAACAACCAAAATAAAGGGATCGCGAGGTAGATGATCATGCATGGGGCCACAATAAAGGATTAAAGTTTTACAATAAAATAAATAGGAAGAATTACCACCAAATTTGACCTCTTGACCTTGTCCTTGTAATTTGATTTACTTTAAAAAAAAAACCTCAATTTAACCTTGGCCATGAGTTTTGAACAGTTGCAGCTAAGGCTTTCATTTTTCACATGTGCTAATATTCATTAGGACAAGACCTTTCAGCTGATATAAATATTTTTGAACTTGACCTAAAAGTTTGACCCTCTTTTTAAAAACTTTAACCTTGGTCATAACTTTTGAACAGTTAGAAATAGGGCTTTCATATTTCACAGGTGTATTTCTTGTAACATGACTTTCCTTTCGGTACCCACACTTTGACCTTTTGACTTTGACCTTTGGAGTTTAATATGCATTTGAGAGAATTAAACCCTTGCCTTAAGCTGCCATACGGGGGCATCAGTGTTTCACAAACACATTTTATTTATTAAAAAGTTTAAAATACTGAAATTTTCGTAGCTGTCCTTATCATTTTCTACCATTAAAAAAAAATCATAGTCCTTACAACACCTAGCTGCTTGTATTTTCATTTTCGGTTAATTCTTTGCTTTACTTTTAATCTTAATTATTTTTAATTATAAAAAGAAAAAAAATCTCCAGTGCCTAGGAGACAGCCCTTCTACCCTTTCCTTATGATTCTTTTCATTTCTTCCTGCAATTATGATTACTAAAAATTTATTTTTGGTTGTACTAAACCTTGATAAGGAAATAGTATCACTTCAGAGCACATCTGAACTCTGCCTTTTGGTGCTTTCATGACTTGAAGTTCAAAATAAAGTATGTGTAGATTGCATGTAAAGGTAGTGTTGATCTCTTTCCGTAAAGGTCTGGTCTTATACCAGATTCTAAGACTAACAAATCTTATCAGGTCATAGTTCATTTCTTTCTTCTTTTAATCACAATTTTCCTCTAGTTCAGCTAAATTTGGTTACACCAGCATCCAAGACGGTACACCGTGAATAATTTATGGCTGATATTTACAGATTTTCTTTCAGGCTCTTTCTAAGTTTGGGATTAAATTTATGCTTGAGATCAAACCAGTTCCCCCCAATTAATATGGTTGGACAATTTTGCATAGTCTGTCTTAAATCATGAATTGTTTAACCAGATTGGTACATACATGTTGTTAGTTTTAATTATAATTAAAAAAAAAACAGCTAGATATTTGCCATGCCTAATGGTTTATGCAGCATAAATTAAAAATATGAATTTTTAGTTTTCAGTAGATTTTATAACAATTCATCTGCTGACTATTTTGCAGCAAGAAACTCTTATTCATTGATTGCAGTCTGAAGCTAACTTAAATGAATAGTTTGAGTTCCAGAATTCTGTGAACATAATTTTGTATGGTAACATTTTATTGATTTGAGGAGAAAAGAATTTTTTTTTGGGGGGGGGGGGGGGCTTTTGATTTTTTGGTTGCAGAAGTGTAGCATTGAATAATTTTCACATAAAAATTTTGTTAGAAAGTATCCATTATTAAGTTGTTCTCTCTTTACCATGAAAACATTGCCCCCTAATCACCCAAAGGAATGATTTCTTAATATATTATTTTGTATATTAATGTACAAAAATATAATTGCAAGGTTCCAAAACATCTCATTAGACAATTATATAATCTATTGAGTCTGAAAATGAAAAGTCTCCACCCTTTATAAAATTTGAAGATAGGTATATGACAAAGGATCCACATAATATTTATAAGTACACTCTGCTATAAGTATTATATGACTGCCGTCATGAGAAAAGGGCCCTTATCTTTTGACGTCACAATGCTCAGAAAACGACGTCAAAGTCGCGGTATTGTAAAAACGAAAGTAATTTTTGTTGACTGCATTTTGTAAACAAGAAATGAAATTGAATTTCAAAGCGTAACAAAAATTTGAAACTTGATGTGGACATTTTTTAATAGGTATGTGATATATTAACAATTTATTACGTAAATTTATTCATAATTTTGTTTAAGTATTTCACTTGATGTAGATATACGGGACATTAGACAGGCACGTTGCTGGCCATGGAACCGCGATCAAAACGATGTCTATGCATGACTAGATTAAATATGCTGCCTATTTGTTTTCTGAGCAATTTACAAATGCTTAATTGAATTTTGAATTCATGTTAAGAAGTCTTAATATTAAAAGTTATATTCCATATACATGTATATTTCTTTCAGAGAGAGAGAGAGAGAGAGAGAGAGAGAGAGATCTATATATGCATATATAGTAATTACCGTTCTTAAAAGCACTACTTTTTTCTGAAAAATATATACCATAATTTAAAACGTATTAAGCCATTTTAATTTTAATCCATAGTTTATCATACTGATATACCCCGATAATCAGCCTTCAGTGAACAGACGATTTTAATATGTGTGTGAAAAAGGGGGGGGGGGGCAAGCCAAAAAATCACCGAATAAAAATACCGGTTAGAATTAAAGCTAAGAAACATTATCCCTTTTTGATTGAATAAAGATACTGGTAACATATGAGATCCAAACCTTTTACATAAACAATAAATATTTTTTTTTTACTAAATTAACAGTAATAGAATATGCTAAGGGAAAAAATACGGATGATGGGGATGCCACGAAAATTTTGCTAAAATAAATTTTGTTTCAAAAACTAATTTAAAATGATAAAATAAATACATTCAAAAGAATTGTATGGTAGAACTTACTATTGTTTCAAATTTCTGATATTGTTCCAATGAAATGAATGAATGAAATCCCACTGGAACCTATTTTGCAATATGTTAAGAAATTAAATACAGCTATTGTAGACTTTTCCCAAAAGCATTAAACCCAATGTTGAAGAAATTAATAATATTACATCGACAGTGATATTATGAATGAGGATATTTATAAACCAAAAGGGGAAAAAACTATAGCTAAGCAAAAAGACATACGAATTTCTGGATAACGTAAAATACATCACTGAAAGACCAAAGAGTATGTAACAAATTGTTTTGGGTGTGATTTCCACAAGTTATGACAATGTTTAAAATCTTTAAAAACTTTAATGAGTGTGCAATATATATCACTGACTATAAGTAAGTCATATTTTGCGTTGAAATCTTCAACGCTGATACATGTATCAAAATACCCGGCATATCTCGACATTAATTTCTTAAAGTTCCGAGATAAGACTTCATAAGTCTAACATGACTCTTCGAAGAGTAATTAAAAAACAAACACAAAGTTTTCTTCTTTTAAATAAAATTTTGGACTTTACGGTCGCACGCAAGTAGCAACGAAGGTTGGGGGTGTGTACATTGAAAGTACACAACTTTTGTTGCATCATAGTCAAATTTGTGCACTATAGGGCAAAAGAATAAGGCACTGTATAATGCTTGATTAAGAAAATTTGATACTGAAAGAAGACTGAACCTAACCCCCCCCCCCCCCCCCCTCCCCAACGGCGAAACTGGATTCGAGTTTCGACACACACACACACACACACACCCTTTTTTGGTTGAGTAGGGTTTTTTTTAGGTAAAGATTTTTTTTTCCTAACTGAACCCCCCTCTTTTTCAAACGAGTTGTATGGGGACAGGCTAAGGTACGAGTCAAATTGTTTTTTTTTTATTTTGATATGTTTGGTATGTTCTGAAGCGTATGAAGTTATAGCTAGGGAAAATGGCTTGTCTAAATATTTTCAGCGAAAGAGAGTCAAATTACAGCGGTATTATATACTATTACTTAATTAACAGCATCGCCTCATACAAAAAAGCATTAATGAATGTTGGACATAATATTTCATTACTGAATAAGACAATCGCATCGAAATGTGAAAAACTTACAAGGTATCAAGTTAATTGGCCATTGTTACGGAGGAAAATGAACAGATGACCGTTCGTGGCCGTTAAAAAATTGTTATGATTGTTAAGGAAAATCTAGTGGTTAAAAATAGTCAAAATACCCACAACTGAAAAAAAATATAGCTAACATCCCCCCACCCCTACTGAAATGGCTTCCTAAGGGCCTGCCGTTCTTGCGTATAATATTTAGTATTCATTCAGTTTCAAATAGATTTCGTCAAAATTTAGAACAGCACAATTCCCATCTTTTTGATTAATTTATACAATATCATACATAAATCATTTTTAGATCATAGCAGCGGTCCTTGTAAGAATATACAAATGTTGTGTTTAAGTTAAACAGGGTACAGGTGCCACAGAATTTTAAAAAAAAAAAGGTAAATGTGCAGAAATATTTCTAAACGATAAGATTGTGATTTACTTTTTAAAAAATAAGAAGTTAAAAGACGGTTTCAAATTCAAATTGAGGTAATTTAAATTCAAAGAAAGTTTCAATTTAAGGTACGGTATACATGTATAAATCATTCAGATTCATTTGTCCTTTATTAGCCTATTTACTACGTTTCTACTCCATTACTTAGACAGGCGAAGAAAATGAATTGTATAAACAATGGAAACTTATAGCTTTAAACATTTTAAATAAACTATTCCAAAAAAAAAAATGAAAAACAATTTTAAATCTGCTTGCATGGAAGATTGATTGATTTATTGTATATAGTTTAACGTCCCTCTCGAGAATTTTTCACTCATATGGAGACGCCACCACTTGCCGGTGGAGAGCTGCAAATTTTGTCCAATACTAAGCACTTAGGGCTATTGAGCAGGGAGGGATCTTTTTCGTGCCAGCACCTACTGCGACACGGGAACTCAGTTTATAGGTCTCATCTGAAAGACCGGTCTCCACGTCCCACAGTGGGATTCGAACCCGCGACTTAAGGATTAAATCCTGCTTCCTTGCATGGAAGAAGGGAACGTATATTTTTTTCATGAATGTTTATAAAAGGAATAAACTTTTTTAAAAACAAGTTTACATATCTTGGCATATCTGAATTTATTATTTCTCAATTGAATTCTCGGTGATACAGAAAATACATGGTATGTTTTATTATCGTAACTGTTATAGGGAAAAAGTTACGTGCGTGTGTGTTGGTGAGCGAATTCTGTCTCATAAGATTTTTCTTTAATATTGGGATCGATGTGCTTTTTGCGAGGGGTGTCCCGTTTTGCGCGCGGTGTCCTTCTGCATCGGATTCTCTCTCTCTATATATATTTCTTTTAATGTTTAAGTGTTACATGTGCTTTATATTATTTTATAAATTGAATTAAATTATTTTATATAAGAAGAATAATTTGTATGGATATAAACAAATACTATTTTCCTACTGATTATGTTATAAAGCGTTCCTAGATTCTGTCTAGACCCCCCTTTTTTTTTTTTACGGAATTAAGAGATCTGCTCTAAAATTAGAATGAAAATAGTAATAACATACGATATCCCTTAGGAATAGTTAGATACTAGTCGCTTGGAAGAAAAAAAAATAAACAATTTCTTACGTTGCTAATTCTCAAAACGATTGATGTTATTTAAATAACATGTAATTTCAAGATTTTTAGAAAATTGAATTAGACGCAGGCGACGTCATTACGTTTTCACTGAGTAACGTCGAAGTTATTTTTGGAGCGCCTCACTAAAATGCTCATAAAATAGGAAAAAAGTGAGATATTTTCAAAATTTATGTATATTTGCATTCTGAAAGAGTCCGGCTATCAAAATTTACCAAAAAGTCAATTTGTGAAAATTTGACCTTAAGGGCCCTTTTCTCGTGACGGCAGTCATATAATTGTTATTTTTTGCAATTATTAAATTGAAACCATTCAAGTTTAATTTCTATATTTCTAACAAAGGAAATGAAAGAATACAGCACTCATATGACCATTTATTTTAATATTTCCTGCTGATACATGTCTGATTCAAGTAGTTTTTACAGAAGTGTTTAATATTTGTAGAATTACAACTCCTTAAGTTGTGGGAATGGTCAGATTGCAGGTTTAGCATGTCTATATATTTTAGCTTAGTGATCACCAAAACCCTGATTAAAATAGATATAAAAAATTTGATCATACATTAAAGCTTGTCTATTCAGGCAAAAGTGTGTGATGTAAACTTATCCTAAATAAATAAGATGCACTTTTGTATCAGTATCATGCAATATTTTTCTTTCTACTGTCAAATTTTTGTTGTTTATTAGTTTGTAATTTTTTTTAAAAGATATTGTTACCTAGTGTAAACCAACTTCTATTCACGTGCAAGAAATATCCGTAGGCCTGTTTACTCTTATGATTTCACCATATTTTGTACGGAGTTTTAGTTTAAAATACGTCTCACATTTTGCTATCATGAAAATATGGAAATCGGAAATATGTTCATTTGGAATTAGCAGTATGTTTTCATTATCATCTGTCTTCGTTTCACGCTTTTGAATCACTAAAAAAAAGAGAAAGATTTTAAACACTTAAGTGATGTCGAATTGCTAAAACGCTGTGGTATTATAAAATGACAAAGACCGTGTTGTTAAACAAAGTTTTTGTAATCAGGAAAGCAGTTGTTCTCTTTTAAAATATGTAAAATCGATAGACAGTTAAATCTTACTGGTAATTGCCAAATCTCGTGGATGAATCTATTCAAAAATACTGAGAGACGATGATATGGGTAAACAGGTCTGTATCCGTGTGATCTATTTTAACTTGCAAATATTAATTGCTGTGAACTATTTATTTTCCTTTGCATTTATAGAGAATATGCTTTATAAGTTCAATGACTAGATTAATTGGTTTACATACAGTATGCTGTGCGGGTGAGAACAATTTTTGTAAATGTGATTTGTTTACTTTATTGAAGATGTACAGACCATCGACACTTGCCAAGCAGCTTTTCTCCCCATTGGAGCCTCAGCATCTCTTCTCATCATGTTCTTATTCTTTGATTCTCTTCAGATGGTATTTGCCATTTGTACTGCAGGTAAATATCTAGATGACTTTGTTAAACCCCAGTTGTAAGAAGCTAGGTTACTGGTAAAAAAAAATTAAAGACAAATTTTGATAGTTTATAAATTTAAATTAATTAATCAATTTAAGTTATCTGAATTGATGATTCTTTAAATATTAATTTTCAATAAAACAAATTAAAAGAATAGATAGGAATAACGTTTTTTAATATAGCTTAGTGATTGTTTAATCATTAGAATACAAATTAAATTTTGAAAAAAAAAAGATATGAAAATCAGAGAGCTATGATTACCCATCAGTACTTTAGGTACACTGTAACAAATTTTTGCAGAAAATATATGGACAAATATATCTACAGTTTTTGTGTTTTCTGCTTGACCCACAATGATTTGCAAATTATTACTCCTTTAACATTGTGTAAGAGCATTTTCATCATTCTGACCCATTTAATTGGTTTTTTGTTTTGTAGTCTTGGCAACGGTTGCTTTTGCCTTCCTCTTGTTACCCATGTGTCAGTACCTCATACGACCCTGCTCAACAGGGCAAAAGTAAGTCACATCACGTCTAACACTTGTATAAATTTTCTCCTCTTCAATTTGCACAAGTGAAATTTTAATTTTTTTCTCTTATCAAATTTGTAAAGTGTGCTCTTGCTTTTGAGGAAGTTTTAGCAGATAGCTGAGGAATTAGATATTGTGTCTTGATAGATAAGAGGAAATCTTTTTTATTACTTGATTAACAGTTAATTTTATAAAAATAAATCATTGACAAGTGGTCTTCTTCCTGAGCTATTGACACAACAGCTAGATTTGTTTGTTGAAATATGCATTCTTTTCTTTGGATTCTTAGGCCTTAGCAGCTAGACTAAAAAGAATTTGACCCAAGAGTTTTAAGAATGCAAGTTAAAGCAATTGCAGGCTTGTGTATGCAAGTTCATACTGTATTTTGTTTACTGAAATAGGCATGTTAAATGAGGTACTTTCATCATTGTTCATCAATAAGCTAGATACTGTACTAAATGAGTTAAATCATAATATTGTACATGTACATTGAATGGTCTGTAAGACAACTCCTGTTGACATTGTAGGATATCGTTTGGGGTGTGTGGTCGGTTCACGGCAGCTGAGATCTTATCGTTTTTCCTGTCCTTCATGATCGTGTGTATATGGGTGCTGACTGGACACTGGCTACTGATGGACGGTAGGCTTATTGTGTTATTTCTGCAACCAGGATAAGCTCCAGATTTTAAAGCCACTGCTTGAAATTTCACGGAAAATTGACTCAAAACATTAGTAAAAGTTTAATTGAGGATATTTTTATTAAGCTGAGAAAAAGAATAATGATGAAGATTTTAATTATGTATGAATTCTTGCTGTTCTTGTCTGGAAAGGCACATTTTATTTATTTCTTTATTTTCCATTCATATATTTAGCCCTGGGCATGGGGCTGTGTGTTGCCTTTATTGCCCTGGTGAGATTGCCCAGTCTGAAAGTCTCAACCTTGCTGCTTGTAGGCCTTCTGGTGTATGATGTGTTTTGGGTAGGTATAGCATGCAATATCTATACATTAAGGCCAAGTATCATATTGCAAATGTCTCAGAGCTATATTTCGTTTCCTTTCTTATTATTGTATTTCATATTCACAAAATACTGTGAAATCACTGATTTCGTGGGGGATTAATTTTCATGGTTTTCAAGGTATGAAGAGACCCATGAATTTATGTCCACCACGAAATGCATTTTTTCACCTGATATATTTTCTGATCACATTTTGTCCGTCGTCCGTCCGTCCGTCTGTCTGTCCGTCCGTCTGTCCGTCTGTCTGTCCGTCTGTAAACTTTTCACATTTTCGACTTCTTCTCAAGAACCACTGGGCCAATTTTGACCAAACTTGGTACAAAGCATCCTTGGGTGAAGGGGAATTTAAATTGTTAAAATGAAGGGACATATCCCCTCGCAAGGGGAGATATTCAAGAAAAGACAAAAATAGGGTTGGGTCATTAAAAAATCTTCTTCTCAAGAACCACTGGGCCAGTAAAGCTGAAACTTATGTGGAAGCATCCTGGGGTAGTGTAGATTCTAAATTGTTCAAATCATGACCCCCGGGGGAAGGGCGGGGCCACAATGGGAAATCAAAGTTTTACATAGAAATATATAGTAAATATCTTTGAAAATCTTCTTCTCAAGAACCACTGGGCCAGAAAAGCTGAAACTTATGTGGAAGCATCCTGGTATAGTGTAGATTCTAAATTGTTTACATCATGACCCCCAGGGGAAGGGCGGGGCAACAATGGGGAATCAAAGTTTTACATAGAAATATATAGGAAAAATCTTTGAAAATCTTCTTCTCAAGAACCACTGGGCCAGAAAAGCTGAAACTTATGGGGAAGCATCCTGGTATAGTGTAGATTCTAAATTGTTCACATCATGACCCCCGGGGGAAGGGCGGGGCCACAATGGGGAATCAAAGTTTTACATAGATATATATAGGAAAAATCTTTGAAAATCTTCTTCTCAAGAACCACTGGGCCAGAAAAGCTGAAACTTATGTGGAAGCATTCTGGAATAATGTAGATTCTAAATTGTTCAAATAATGACCCCCGGGGGAAGGGCGGGGCCACAATGGGGAATCAAAGTTTAACATAGATATATATAGGAAAAATCTTTGAAAATCTTCTTCTCAAGAACCACTGGGCCAGAAAAGCTGAAACTTATGTGGAAGCATCCTGGTATAATGTAGATTCTAAATTGTTCAAATAATGACCCCCGGGGGAAGGGCGGGGCCACAATGGGGAATCAAAGTTTTATATTGAATATATAGGAAAAATCTTTGAAAATCTTCTTCTCAAGAACCACTGGGCCTTAAAAAGTGAAGCTTATGTGGAAGCATAGTGTAAATTCTAAATAGTAGGAATCATGACCCCCGGGGGAAGGGCAGGGCCATTATAGGGAATCAAAGTTTTACATAGAAATATATAGGAAAAATCTTTGAAAATCTTCTTCTCAGGAACCACTGGGCCAAAAAAGCTGAAACATATGTGCCCATGGAAGGATCATGGGGAAGTGTAGATTTCAAATTGTCTAAATTATGATCAGGGGGGTAGGGTGGGGATGCATTATGTATAACAAGGGGGAAATCTGGTAAAGAACAGAATGGTCAAAGCTTCTCAGGTGAGCGATGTGGCCCATGGGCCTCTTGTTTCACATATATTTCTACTTGACAATTCATCAACCATGAAATCAAATCCCCACGAACTAATATATTTCCCTCAAACCACGAAAATTTGACCTCTCGAAAATATGTGATTTAGGGAATAACTGTCTTCTAATTTGGTATTTGCGACCGTTAATGCTGATTTAACGGTCGCAAACTGAGTTTTACCGGCGACGCGTAAGCAGAGCCGGTAAAATATGTTTGCGACCGTTAAATCAGCATTAACGGTCGCAAATACCAAATTAAAAGATCAGTTATTCCCATTCTAATGCAATTCATGCATTTTGTTTGTTGTTTACGTCTTATTTTGATGAATTTTGGTACATGAAATACGTCACGGAGCATTGTGTTTTGCGTCGCTCTATTATGACGTCACAATGAAAAAGCTTTCACGCTCGTTAATGCTCGTTTTACTGCTTCAAACATCAGTGAATTAGCCAATCAAAAAGTGTTTTACAAAACAATTGCATTAGAATTTACAGTTAGTGAAATCGATAAACTTTAAATCTCCGATTTCACTTTTGCGAATAAATAATTCAATGGATAGATTTGACAACAGGCATGCAATTCCTGTAAATACCCTCTCCATACATTTAAAAATTTGTGAATTCTGATATGATTTATATACTGTTGCTTCAAGTACTTTTGTCACAACAGCTTCAAAAGTCACTTCATATTCGTAACATACTCATAGAAGAATAGATTTTATGGACATTTTATCTTAATTGAGAGAGACAGAAAAATATGAGAGAGAGAGAGAGAGAGAGAATGAAATCTACTTGAGCATTTCTTCAAACTTCTATGACATTGTCCTGTTCGGAATTGTCACACACTTTATTTTTGTGGTCATTTCCTAACGTTACTTCCTGCATCTCTCCGATGGCATCTAAATAAAACACGGTATAAATACTCCGAGTGATTAACAAACCATAAGCACCATGAGTGTGTGGTTTTGTTTAAATCCAATTTCCTTCCCTGCTTCCTAAACATGATTCTATAAGGGCCTTGTGAGTTTTTGGAGTGACATATTCATACATATTGTATTATGTCTCTGTTTCCTTTTCAGGTATTTTTCTCTTCCTACCTCTTCAGTGCAAATGTCATGGTGAAGGTTGCCACAAGACCAGCAGAAAATCCTGTAGGCCATCTTGTTTGGTTTTTGATAAGATCCAATTAAACATAAATTCCTTAAATGCCTAACAAATAATAATATTTTAGAATTATTAATTCTTGTTTATTTACTTACTTGCAATGAATATACATGTACCACTTTTGAAATTGAATGCATGTAGAACTGTGATATTGTAAAAACAGAGAATTTAAAAACAGATTCAAATTTCATAAAAGCATGACACATAGTTTATTTATGCATTTTCAAATTTTGTAAAAATTATGTGATGATAATAAGTCTTTGAACAATTTTAAACTTTTCCATTTGATTAGGTTTGTGTCTCGACAAAAAGACTATGACTAATTTTATATTGGAGACATTAGTAGAAAAATTCTCTTATCTTTTTTTATAGGTGGGACTGTTTGCCAAAAAGCTTCATCTGTCTGGATTTATGAGAGATGCGCCAAAATTATCATTGCCAGGAAAGCTGGTATTTCCAAGGTAAGGCAGCCAGCTGTTTGTGTCTCAAAAAGAGTACTAAAACAATAGGGCTAATTTCACACATCTTCAATTGCTTATATAAAAGAACAACAAAATGAATCACAAAAAAAAATTTCCACATGAATTTTCACCTGATATTCATTGAAGGCACATTTGGCTTTGTATTCAGTGTTTTAGGAGTTGAACTAATAAACTGTATCAATGCAAGTGCACAGGTTTTGTTGCAAAATTACTTGCATGTACAATAATATTGTATTCATGATTTGTTATGTTTATTTATTTTGCAAATCAGATAGATTAAGAAATCTTTGGCAACATCTTCATATTTGTACTACATTCAGTACTTTTTATGGGAAAAAATGTTAACAGATGAAAAGTGTTGTGGTCTGATATTTTCTAAATCTGTTATAATTTTTTTTTTCAGCATTCAAAATTCTAGTCATTTTTCTATGTTGGGCCTAGGAGATATTGTGAGTATACTTTTTAAATATATTCATTACTGATATAAAAAAAAAAAACCAAGCTGTACAAATAAGATAGTTAAAAAAATGTAGTTATAAAAAAATATTTAAAAAAATATTTTACTCTGTGAATTCATTGAAAGCACTAATTAGATAGTCCCAAATCAATTTAAAAGTATACATGTATCGGTATTGAAAAAAAATAAACCTTACTTAGGTGTTTTAAAGGTTTATAAACAATGCTTGCAAAATTTGATGTTAGTAGTGGGGAGACTTGGCATTTTTAAGACCCCAAAAACCCATTTAAAAATTCAGTCTAATTCTCATATTCTGTACATTGTTAGATGTATTTTACAATGTTGTGTCTGTGATTACAGGTTATGCCAGGCCTACTCCTGTGTTTTGTACTACGGTATGATGCCTACAAGAAAACACAGACCAATTCTGTAGAAGCAGGAGTCCCACCCCCACCGACTTACGTCCACAAGGTCACTTACTTCCACTGCTCTCTGATTGGTTATTTCTTAGGTAAGGGGAGGAGCCTGAATAAGGCATTATGATAATGAAAAAATTGTGACAATTGAAAATACTTTAGGCTGAAAATATATAATGAAACCTTGAGAAGGGGACAAAGGAAAAACTCCGAGATGTTTGAGATAATGAAGTCTATAAAATAAATTTGAAAACATTCATGTGACTTTCATCTTAGATATCTGAGAGTTTGAGATATTACATCTTATAAAATAATAAAGAAAAGTTAGATGTGACTTTCATCTCACTTCAACATATCCATGGTATTGGAGACATAGATGATGACACTAATAAAGTCTAATGGAAGGTTAAGTGATTTAAACATGTATATAATAAAAAAAAGAACCTGTACCTGTATTCATATGGAGACAGTATATACCGAAGAACTTCAGTATCTCAAACACTGATATCTTGAAATTACCATGAATATTTCAAAGTGATTTACAAGTCCAGTCACCTATTCTTTATGCATTTTCCCATGGTATCTCAAATACTTGAATATACTGCAGACTGCACACCACATTTTCCTGATTTTTCAGGGTTGCTAACTGCCACAGTTTCATCAGAAGTGTTTAAGGCTGCCCAACCAGCTCTGTTGTATCTTGTACCATTTACACTTCTTCCCTTGTTAACCATGGCATATCTGAAGGTAATGTAGCCAGCTCTAGGATATAAATGTGATCTAACTGCAGCTAATTATCACTTTGAAAAGTTATTCCAATAAATATCCGTATTTTATTTTTTTAGCTTGGACTTTTATTCTAAACTTTTATAGTATTTAAGTAAAAAAAAGGATATGGATGAAAGATCATTCAGTGTTTTCATGTCAAAGCCATTTTTCAATGCATCTTTTCTTCATGGATACTGCAGTATTCTAAAACAACTAACTTTTTTTTTTATTCATTTGTAGGGAGATCTTAGAAGAATGTGGAGTGAACCATTCATTGTTCAACAGACTCATAAAAACATAGATGTATGATAAACAGTGTTGTGCAAATATTTTTTACCCTGGATTAACATTAAACAAGACTATGTTATCAAAGAGGGACAACACATTACAGTGCATTCTTGGAGGAGGGATTTCCATTGATTTACAATTAGGAAATTTTCCTCGTGTGAGAAATGCATATGCAGGAAAGACTGCAATTCATTGCAATGTTTTTGTAATGTCAGACCACAATGTATTTTTATACCACTAGGTATTTTCTCTTGAATGGAGACTTTTCATTGGCCAGTCATTTGACAGTGGTTTTTAACATATTTATCATGGTCCGATTTTTAACTTGGAGGTTTCAGGATATTATGTATTTGGAATAATACAGAAAAATGTACATTGTTGTTTAATGTAACCTGTGTGTTTAATCATGATTCTTGTAAAATGACTTTGCATCCATGGCATATAAGAGAAATTTGTGTGTGACTGAACTGTAGCACAAATTAAGCATTATTTTATATCTTTGAAAACAGAGCTGGAGCTCTATTTTTTTATAATATCATCTTGGAATAATTTTCATTTTCATTTCTGTTTCCTTATGAGAAAGAAATTGATATTGAAAAAGATTTCATTACCCATCAAATTCATTGATTGAAGTTACGCATACATGTACATGCATTGATCAACTTGTTATATTTGTTGAATGGGAAAAAAATTCATATTTGACAAATAAACTTAATACGTACATTTTATAAAGGCAATTAAAGCAAGCAACAAAGACATCTAGCCAAGTTTTATCTGTAGTGCTTCCATCACCTTGTTGCTTTATTTTATTTTTAATTTTTCATGCATACAAGATGAACAGATAGAATATTTTAATTTAGAAGTATCAGATATTTTTTATTTTATCTAGTAAAATGGTTGATGGTGTAAAGACTATGTTACCATGTAAAAAAAAAATGTTTGCTTTATTGTCATTGTGATCATAATAGATATTAAATGTTGTATAAATAATGATGATTTATTTTTGTATTCTTTGATTATATTATACAGGCATAGCCATTATTCATTTATGTTTATATGGCAAAAATATTTGAAAAATCAAATGGTTTACGCTGAGTAACAAAAATGACATTTGGGTGGTGGGAGTCTCTTATGGGGAAAAGCTATGGTGCAATAATTTTAGTGGTTTTGTTTTAGACCATGATTTTGAAATTCACACTATTCTCTCCCATATACTTAAGGAGATAATCAATTAACCCTATATTAATTTGACAGACAGATAATTTATTTATTACACAGATATTAATAAATTTTGTCCCTGCTTTACCCATTGGCTCGTACTCTGACTCGGTTCTCTTTGACTTGAGTAATGATCCCAAATGACACTAAGAAGGAGTTGTATATTTTTTCTCTGCATCCTCGATTTCTTCCATAGGAATTTTAGGTAATGAATCTTCATCTATTTCATCATAATACATGTACTCCGAGTCTGTATATTCTGAGATTGTTTTGTTAAGAAGCCATTGTTTATGTGCCTCAAGCAGCAATTTCTTGGTTGGATCTACATGTAGGCCTTTTAATTTTTTTTGTGTTGTGTTTATGCTGTAGCCATGTTCATCTGATGCAAAAGAAGTTGATAATAAGGTCCCAAACAGTTTATTTAGTTTTTCTCCAGGGATTTTTCCTGGTGTAAATTTGGGTAAAGATGGTACAATTTTGTTTGGAAGATTTCTGTAATTGTTTACATTGAATGTGACACTGAATAGTTCTGACAAGTCATTCGAGTCCATAGCAGTCTCCATTGAATCAATTTCATCCTTGATATCTGATATTTTCTTGTTTATCTCATCCAGATGATTTTGTAGAGTTTGTAATTGTGTATTTTTCATCTCTTCAACTTCAGCTTTAAATTTCTTGACAAGTTTGTCAATTTCTCTGTGCCAGTCCTCTCCATGTTTTGTTATGGCTGTTGAGAGATCTCCATATTCCTTTTCTAACTGACTCATTCTGTTTTGTACATCAGAAGCTATGTCCTGATAGGTTGGATAAATTGTATCATTTAATTTCTTCCTTTCTTTTTTAATCAATTTCATTTTTTCATCACGGACATGCAAGATTTTAGATAATTCATGACCTCTATGTTCACTAGATTCAAGACAATTGATGCAGAGAGGAATATTGCATTGTTTACAGAACATTTTACATCGTTCTTTACTATGAGATGTACATCCAGGGTAGTGGGGAGTGGACTTTCTGTCTTCATAAGTGACGACTTTGTGACTTTTTGATCGATCAGATATCACATGTTCTCCCACACAAGCCTTACAAAGGTTGACAAGACACGTATCACAGTGCATCTGTACCACAGCGGTCTCACACAGGTCACATCGCATCACATCCTGGGCACTGGTACGGGGGTCCATGATTAGGTATTGTGACTGAAGGATAAAATTCAACACATAATGGCAATTTCATTGACTTGATATGAGGACAAAAAGTTTTTAGGATCAAATAACCACATTGTATACCTGAAGCAATCAAGCAGCTTTGCAGATATAACATGTAGATACCAGGTAGTCAATTCATCATATACATCATGCATTCACTGAATCTTTGTGTCAAAATTAAAATTTTATTCCCCATAATTTATGCATTTTGGAAATTTCTTGACCATTTTCAAATGTACAGAAATGCTAATAGGTTACTTCTATTAATTAATTTCTTACCTGCATGGCTTCAGTTATACAATGTTTGTCCTGTTGATCATCTAAGTACAAACTATGATCACATGTCTTAGTATGTGTTATCTGTTACATTAAAACTTTGGACTTTATCAAGTTTAACTTATCTATAAAGTAATTTAATCTGGTTAAGTCTAAATTACACGTAGTCCTGGTCTAGAGGGTGTATATGTTACAGTAAATATGTGAAATCAGGAAATTCATGTATTTCCTTAACCATTCAGGAAATACATGTATTTACTGGCCATTTTAGAAAATACGTGTAATTACTGAATTGCTAGGAAATTCATGTATTTTCTGAAAATTTTAGCCAATTTTACACGTTTTTACTGAACTAAACTGGATGAATACTTTATACATATCCTTAAAAAAATTCCATAGGTATACAAATACTAAAATTCTTTTTTTTAAAGCAGCATTTGATAAGAACTTTCTACAAATCTGATGTTATGCATTAATTTGAACTGCTAATGTTTAATAGATTCCCTGATATTCAAATACATTTGTAAAGATGTTATTTGGAGCTTTAATATCATTGTGATTTATTTGAACTAGTTTATACATAATTGTCCCCCGCTTTTGCGAAAGTGAGGGGACATTAAATCTCATTCGTCTGTCCGTCCGTCCGTCACAAAAACTTTAACCTTGCCCATAACTTTTGATTTAGTGGAGCTATGGTTTTCATATTTCATATGTGTATTTCTTGTGATAAGACCTTTCTTTGGGTACCACCAAATTTGACCTTTTGACCTTGACCTTGGAGTTTGACCAACTTTTACTAAAAAATTCCAAACTTTTACTTTGGCCATAACTTTTGAATGATAGGTACTAGGACTTTCATATTTCACATATTTATTCTTTGTGACAAGACCTTTTATTGGATACCAACAACTTTGACCTTTTGACCTTGACCTTGGAAATTTACGTACTTATGAAAAAAACTATAACCTTGACCATAATTTTTGAACGGTAAGAGCTATGGCTTTTATACTTCACATAAATTATTTTTGTAAGAAGACCTTTCATTGGATACCAAGAACTTGGACCTTTTAACCTTGACCTTGGAGTTTTAACTACTTTTTAAAAATTATAACCTTGGTCACAACTTTTGAACAGTAGATACAAGGACTTTTATATTTCATATATGTATTCTTTGTGACAAGACCTTTCATTGGATACCAACAACTTTGACCTTTTGACCTTGACCTTGGAGATTTACGTACTTCTGAAAAAACACCGACCTTGACCATAACTTTTAAACGGTAAGGGCTAGGGCTTTCGTACTTCACATATGTAATCCTTGTGAAAAGACCTTTTTTTTGCATACCAAGAACTTTGACCCTTTGACCTTGGAGTTTTAACTACTTTTTAAAAACTTTAACCTTGGTCACAACTTTTAAACGGTAGAAACTAGGACTTTCATATTTTAGCAAGACCTTTCATGGGATACCAAAAACTTTTACCTATTGACCTTGACCCTAAAAAATTGATATCTCGCCCACAAAGACACCGAAAGCGGGGGACCACAATTCTTTGAATTTGCTTGTTTTTATTCTAAAATGTATCAAAAATGTACGATTTTTAGATGTTGATATACTCGGTACTTCTATTTACTTGAGTTTTACATCTTTACAATTATGGTAACATAGATATGTTTTGCAATTATTGGTTAATTCAAATTTATTAAGCAAAAATTATATTTTGAACTATTAAAATACGAGGGTGGAAAATTCCTTTTAGTGAAGTTTCATCTTGAATTACTGATTTCTTCAATATCGTTAAATAATGTGTATTTTGCAAGATTTTTCTGTTGCATTTTTGAGGAGACCGTATAAGAATTGTTTTATTTGCAAATAAGATGCTTTAGAGTTTATTTATTGTTAATAATTGTAGCATTAACTGTATGAATATCTAATAATAAAAAATGCCAGTAAGCGATTTTAGTGTTTTAGATTAAATAACTGAAAGTTAGTAAAAGTATGTTGTGATATAGAAAACACATTCCAAACAATGAAAGCAAAACAATATCATTAAGTTTTTGGGGTTAATATTTACAAATAATGCAATTTTTAAAATTTGTAAATAATCAAAAATATTATTTAATCACATATGATAATTATGCTAACTGATATCAACATTAAATGCATCTGTGCATCTGTTTATATCTTATGATTCATATTTAACATTATCCCATCAAAATACAGTCAGTAAATAGGTGTAAAAAGTATTGAAAAGTTCAGTAAATACGTGTATTTCCTAACTGAAATTAGTAAATACGTGTATTCTTTGAGCAGAATAGGAATTTCATGTATTTCCTAAAATTCAGGAAATACATGAAATTCCTGATTACACATATTTACTGTAACATATATACCTGAAAAAAAAAATTCTTGGCAGGACTGCCACAGGACAGAAAAGCTCACTTATAGCTTTCAGCTTAAAGGTGAGCTAAAAAAAATCCCTGCCATATTAAACTTGAGAAAACTTTTTGACTGACTTCAAACTTACAACTTTAATGATGGTAAAGACAGGCTGCACTATCCCCCCCAAAAAATTCAAATTATTAAAGATTTAATTATGCTCCCTTTGAAGTCGGTCCACCATCAGTTTTTGTTCATTTTCTTCGCAGAGGTTAAGAATATTGAGGACAAGTTCTCTTTCGGGTACAATCGAGCCATTTTGGAAAGAATTGGGCCCCTTGGACAAGAAAAATTCTAATTATTTTGGGGAGGGGGCTTAATCAGCAAGGACAAGCTGTTCATTGATGTTGCTTATTATAAGGAAATCAAACATAATAGGAGAGACATGCATTTTTATAGGTCACCTGAGTATTGTGTAACAACTTTCAAACAATTAAATTGGTTCGTGTTTTAAACCAGAGGCCATGAAATTCATGATTCACAATTTTGAAAGAGGCATTATTGCTTATCATAATTATTTAGTTAGCATGCTTACTTTATTTACTTAATACCCAGAGGTAGATCAGAGTAACAAAGAGAAATGCACTTCCACTCTATACCCAGTTGTGCACCTCACCCCAAAGGAACCACTGACCCAGGGTTTTGCAAATTTTATCATAAAATGGTTGATTAATACCAAAGAGTAGATTTCAAAGCATTAATTTATTTTCAGACTTTATAACACCCCCCCCTCCTTTGACCCAGTGGGCATAAAAAAACCACTGCTAGATGCACCTTTCTTCATCATAAATATATTTGGATCATTGGCATAAAACCCAGAAGCAAAGGAAAATATTTTCTAAGAAATAATGCATTTTTACTATATAATCAATAGAGCCCCGTCCTAACACCAGAACCCCTGACCCTGAGGCCATAAAATTCACAATTTTCGAAGAGGCACTCTTACTCACCATAACGATGTACTTAATTAGTTTATTTAATACCAAGAAGCAGAGAAGAAGATTTTCAAAGAATTAATGCATTTTCACTATATAATCAATACAGCCCCATCCTAACACAAGAACCCCTGACCCTGGGGCAAAAAAATTCACAATTTTGGATGAGGCACTCTTGCTCATCATAACTTTGTACTTAGTTAGTTTATTTAATATCCAGGAGCAGAGAAGAAGATTTTCAAAGAAATAACGCATTTTCACTATATAATCTATATAGACCCGCCCTAGCACTAGAACCCCTGACCCTGGGGCCATGAATTTCACAATTTTGGTAGATGACTCAATGCTCATTACATTCATGCCAACAGTATGCCTGCTTGATGTCCAGGAGTAAAGAAGAAGATTTTTAAAGATTGCAATAATTTTAGTGGTTTTGACCCCCACCTCTCAGGCCCCAGGAGGGCGGGGACCATGAAATTCATAATTATTGTTCCCCTTCACCCATAGATGTTGTATACCAAATTTGTATGAAATTGGTTCAGTGGTTTCAGAGAAGAAGCTGAAAATGTTCGAATGTTAACACACGACGCACGATGGATGACGACAGACAACAACGGATAGCAATAGGTCACCTGAGTTACTCAGGTGACCTAAAAAAAAAACAAACAATACCCACTTATTTTGCATTGAATTTATTTTTTCTTCAGCACTAACAACTCTAATCTAACAAGACACTTAAACAGATTTCTCAGCTCTTCTACTGCTTTTTCTACAATGACTGGAATTTCTCTTGCAACTGTTGCCTAAAATAAAATTATATACAACTGTAATCATATATTAGGCAATATGTATCTACAATAAAACTTGCCAATAATGAAGTGCCAAATATTGATGATTTGAGCTTTGATAGTATCAGACTTCATAATACATGTATCCCATAAGTTCACAATATGTCTGTAAGCCATGCGGAATGAAAACTATTTCCTTGTAAGTGTCAATTAATAATCAGTATGTTCGCTATAAGCATGTTTTACTGAAAAAAATTTTTACTTTAAAAAGTAAAATTTATTTTTTGCTAATTTGTAGAATATTTTGAGACCATATAGAGGATACAACAATAATTTCCTTGAAATTAGTGATGGGAATCGGTAAAATTTTCATAATCGATGATTGGGTTACTCTAAGTAACTAATTATCGATTATAATCGGACATCTAAAAAGTATATCAATTTAAACAAGTATTGTAAATGGTAAGAATGGGTAAATGACTACTTTCTGTGGTGATCCAGCTGGTCAGTTCATCTAGTAGAACCCCAAGTACGCCCATGCCCAGAAACATGCTTTGTTGTCAGGGTAGAAATACAAGAGTTTGTTTAACTGCACCATTACGTTACACAAATAAGTCAAAAGCAATGCTGTAGATGGAAAATTAGGGTTAAAAATTATTATGCTTGTAAAATAAAATAATAAACCGATTAATCAGAATTTTAAAAATGCAACTGATTGCTTGGACAATGTCAGCAATCGACTGATTTTCGATTATAATCGATGATTGAAACACCACTACTTGGAATAGCATTAGAATTGATGATGAACATTTCACATTGAAATATTATATCCTCCAGATCTTCAAAAAAATCACTCCACTCACCACAAGAAACTTGTTAGCACACTCAATGTTCATGACGACATCTAATCTGTCCGCCTCCCAGTCCCACCTCCAGAGTTTAATTTGCTGAAAAATGAAAATCCTAAATATCATATTTGCTAAAAACAAAATTCTAAATATTACATTTCAGGGAGAGATAAGGGGAAAAGTAGGGACAGTGAAGATTGGATGTGGAGCAAAATTGACGTTTCAACTTGACAGATTTCAACGTGATTTGCAATGGAATATTTATCCTATGAAGAGTTATCCCTCTTTTCATATCATCATTGGACCTTAAAATCTTCAAAACATATGACATTATGAGCTACCACATGGAGCAGTTTCCTTTCTTTGTTGCTTCCAACCAAGAACCAAAGATTGATATTCTTAGTCATTTTCAAGTTAAGTGAAAGTGAATTTAAATACTAACAGGGTGTAGTTCATAAACAGGAAATTTGACAAAGTCCATCATTTTCTCCCAGACAATGTTTTCTGCCAGTTTGTAGGGTGACTCATCTGTTAACACTGAGCTGTGGTACAGCCAATCTCCTGGTTTGGCACAAGAAAACATATAGTCCTACAAAATTAATACAAATTACTTATTTATAGGTAAACAATTTTAATGAACTTACTTGAACATTAGACTACTATACAAAACAAAAGTAACCAAAGATTGCAAAGCATGCCTCAACAAACATATTCCTGGAGAGAAAAGTTTTATTTACTTAAACGCATTAACAGCACTGTATCTTTTATTATCACTATGCTTTAAATAGTTTCTCATTTTAGAAAAAAAGCATCTAAAGCAAATGTCAGACTTCCTCCTTAACTTTATTGATGCTGCATTCTTAATATGAGCATTAGTAAGCATCTGAGCACACCTGCAAGATTGATCACCACATGAGGCTCAAGCTAGTTGGTAATGGTCCTAATCCAGAGGATTGGTCACTCAGTTACAAAATAAATGCCACATGTAACATCCAATGCAAGTCTGAGATTTTTCATTTCTTGGTGCATCAGCCACTTAAGATTGATTCAGCTACATTTATAGTTACTTGGGAATGGACCTCTTCCCAAAACTTGGACTTGGTAACTCATCCAGAAAATGTGTCAGATGCATTCTCTGTTTAAGCTTGTTAGATACAATGTCCATACAAGTGTGGCGGGCAGCCGGGTTCAATCGCCAGTGGCCAAGTAGCTCAAAGATAGAACACCTGACCGGAGTTTCAGGGGGCCCAGGTTCAAATCCCAGTCTGGTCTGCTGCATTTTCTTCCTTTCCGGTTACACAAGTTTGGCCCATGTTAGGCTTAAAGTTACACGACTTCACTGAGGTTAGCCACAAATTGCATATTTTAAGTTCATCAATTTTAATGAAACAAGATAATCATTCATGACAATCAAAAAAAAATTCACATATTTAAAAACAGAATTCACTATAGTTTAATTTAAAAATCCTCACCCTCAAATCATCAACACCATCATCCTTCAGGGCAGACACCATGAAAATTTCCTTGAAATTTGACCAGCCGGTTTTCTGCACAGCAGTCTCTGGACAAGTTTTTAATCTCTCTATGTACTTCCTGAATTCCAAATCCTCATCTGAGGACACGTCTTGGTCCTCACCCCACTCCTCATTAGAGCCCTCAACACCTGTGTCCTCCAAGGGGCTGGAGGACTGTCCACTGCTCCCTTTAGAAGCTTTGTATTTTTCAATCACTGAGTCCACGAAGTCTTCCTGTTGTTCTCTCCTTCTCAGTTTGTGTGTTCTCTTGTCCATCCATAAGGGTATTTTCTTTTCATCTAACTCTTTATTTGTCAGGGAGATGACTGTGTTCAGGAGACCTTTCTTGTTCACTACAGAATCAACCTATATTTTGAAAGTACAGCATCAAAATTTTTCATATTACACCTGCATGAATATAACTTCATTAAAATTTTGCTAACCATGCAATAGCAGAACTTTTAAGAACACTTAAAAAAAAAACAGTTGTCCTGAGTTCGCATACTCTTCTTGACAATCGTGCACATAGATAAATGAAATCTCTCATTTACTGTGTTTCTCCAAATTCAAGTCCATGATTTCAACCCTATTTGTTTGCAATATAATGTATGTTAATATACTTGCCTTGTTTAGGATCAGTATTGTTGGAGTGTTTCTATGGAGATGAAGTATTCTCATCACTGTTTTACTGAGCGTATTTCTACGGAACTTATCCTTGACATCTACTACAACTCCCACTAAAAATGTCCAAAGGATAAAAACATTAACATTAACATGACTGAAAACTTCAGATGGCTACAATTACAATCGCATCTGATTTAAAGCTGCATTCCAGGAATTACCAAAGTGGTTGGTTACAGTAATTAAACATGTATTTACATCTTTTTTATATCTATGTAATATTTCATTATTCTTATATTACATAGTGACAAATAATTGATGTTGTTTCAGCATGTATATTTACTTTATTTGGTATTTCTAAAGATAAAGTAACTGCCTTTGAAAATGAAGTTTTGGATAAAACTTATCATTATTTAATCATTAATATGTAGAGCCTCATTTTCCATACCATCCTTTACTTACAAAGGTCGACATTATCAGCAGCCTTGTCGGGATCCAATACAAGGGATGATGGGACATGATGTCTAAATCAGACAAATATACAAAGTCTATGATTTAATATAAAACAATTGCTGTATCTATTTTCTTTATAATTCTGGTCTTGTATCCTCTTAAAATGCCCCTTACATTCAAAAAGTAAGCAGACATAAATTGTTGTTACCCACATACAAATGCAGTTGAACTTTCTTATTTCCAATACATGGAATATGTTAAACTGAGTTGGCTTTCCCAACCACTTAATATTTTTGTTTTTTACCTTGATTACCTTGAATTATCAGATATCTCAAAATTTAATCTGGATCCTCTCCAGATTGAGATAATGAGGTTTGACTGTACTTTTGTAGTAAAACAAAGAACAAAACAAAATTCAGTTTAAATTTTTTTTCAGTGAACCATATCATTACCTTGCTTTTGTTTTAGGGTTTAAAACTCCTGGTGTATCCACAAACATCTACAAAGAATGAAAAAAAAGCCACATGATTATTCCCCTTGAGTATGAGGCTTAAAGACATAGCTTTTCAACCAATATAGAATACAAGCACACTGAAATTTTTGCTTTGTTCTGGACACCAGGAGCAGAGATTCCACTTACTATCTGGTATTCATCTTTTGTCAGGACCAGAAGGGTATTTTTTCTTGTGGTGTTTATCTTTTTTGAAACTGGAAGGATCTGAGAATCAAAAAACAAAAAAACTTAAAACTACACATTTCAAACAACTAAGTTTATTGAATGTTTACATAATGATTTACAAAAGCAACAAATAAAACAAGACATATAAAAAAATGATCTAAAGTCAATTTATGTTCACTCTCAAATAATTTATACTTGTGCTTTTAGTCTTTCCAAAACTAAAACTAGTAAGCCCTTATTTCCTACATTAGTATTTTGGTCTGTTCCTTACCTTATGTTGTAACAATCTGTTGATAAGAGTTGACTTTCCTACATTGGGGTCACCAATAATTGCCATCCGCAGAATTTTAGAATTATCTGGTTGATTTGGTGGCAGTGTAATCTTCATGAGTTGTTCCTCTGTGGTTGAAAGATAATATCAGTTTATACAAATACACTGAAACAATATTTACATTTTCATTGCAGGAACTAATCTGGTAATTTTCTTAAAATTTTCATAACAGGGTTATCCTTAAGACCCGGGGCCAGGGGATTTTCCCTCGCTATAATGATATAATCCCCCCGTTCTTCTGGTATTCCCCCTGAACAGTGAACCTCTTGTTAGGGAAGATATTCCAGACCCCCTTCAACTTTTTCAAGTTAACAATGTACACACAACACATTGCTATTTCAAATTTATGCGACAACCCTTCATAAACAATGAAAATATATAAGCAGAGTTTTGCAAAAAAAAAAAAAACAACTCAATATGTCAATACATATCATGATGCTGACATATGAACTCTCATCATACAATGTTCAAATACAAAGTTAATAAGAAAACTTTTAAAATCTCTTAAAACAAGAGGCCTGTGGGAAACGATGCTCACCTGAAGAATTTTAAAAGCTTAGCTATTCTACAGATTTTCATGTATCAAAAAAACTAATATGACCAACATTATGACAAATCTCTAAGAGATCTCTGCAGCAACGCAACATGGTCATACTTCATTATTCATATATTTACAACTGTAACATGGACTATCCGACTAGTCTTACAATTGTGGTCTGGATAAGAATAATCAATTCTTGTTTATTTGCATTATGTAAATTTTGATCCTGAATTTAGCTAATTGTATCATGGAGTGCACAATTTGCAGAATGAAAACTAAACCCCAAACAAACTGGGAATGCTTGCAAATTAGTGTTTCCACTGTGGTTTACTCCGAAGATTTTTTTTCTTCTTAGTACAATGTAAAACTTTGATTCCCTATTGCAGTAGCGGTCCCACCCTACGGTACCATTGGGACCATAAGGAGAGGATGTTCTAAGAACTTGTGTCCAATCCTTTTGTTGTAACATCTAAACAATAAAATATGTTCAAATCAACCATTGGGACCATATTTGATGAAAATACAATCTACACTACCTCAGGATGCTTTCAGATAAGTTTCATCTTTTAAGATCTATTGGGTCTTGAAAAGAAGGTTTTTATAGACCTTCTCAATATATTTTCCTGTAAATCTTTAATTCCCTATTGTGGGTTTGTGGCCTCATCCTAAGCTATCCATCATGAATTATACAATAAAATGACACTCTTTTCAGTTTTAACATCAATCCTTGTGTACTCTATTACTTGCCTGGTGTAAAACATATCCGTCTATCTTCAGGGTGGAATTCTGGAAACTTTTGAGCTGTTCCAAAATAATCAGATTCTTTGCCATGGTACACATGCTTAGTACTATACCACTGTATTTGAAATCTCTGATAGTTGAGAATCAACTTTAAATGACTCCATGACAACTCTGAAAATATATCACATGTATTTTAAATACCTCAAGATGAAAACTAAAAATAAGACTTGAACTTGTTATAAGGACTAAACAATAGAATTTTCATTAGTTAGAATAATCTAACTGTACCGGGTCCGTAGGACATTTATCATTTTAATGATAGAACATTCTATCTCACTTTTCATATGAAAATAACAATAAAAATGTTAAAAACAAGTATAAAAAATGAAATAAAAGTACAAATCTTCAATATTTTCTAAATATACTGATGTAAGAAACTTGTTTCAATGTTTGTTCGAATTTACTCGATCAGTTCTCATATTTGTGTATTTGATCTAAGAACTATTAATGTATCAAATTAAAATGAGACATAAACACTCTAACTTAGTTATTTTTCTATTTTTTTCTGTTTCTATGGCATCTATACTGTGTAAAGTAGCTTACTTTTGTTTAATTTCATCGCGCATCTTGCTGACATGGGCGCAGCCATCTTTAAATTAGAGTTAACTCGTTCACATTCCTTTCGTTGTTCACGAATCCGATCCCGACCTTATTTTGTAAATGGTAGCGCATTATCATAATTTTTCAGCTTTCGTGTATAGATATGAATTTAATTGAACACATTTTACTGTAATATAATTGGATTGGGCACAAGTTTTTAAAACTTATTGTGCTCTCTCCATACATGCCAACTTTTGAAAATTCCCATGGGGGATTTTGCGTGTGACGACATTAAAAATAAAAATTTGTAATATTTTTTATCACTTAATATTATGGAATGCCATATACGACAGCCAACTGCTTACTGTCAACTGCTGACTGCTTACTGCCAACTGTCAGCTGCTTACTGCTAACTGCCGCACAAAATTGAATAAATTTTATTTTTATATTGATATTTATGTGAATTTTCACCAAAAATTAAAAAAAAAATCACCAAAAATAAATAAATAAAAAAAAACAGGCACGGATCTAGGACATTTTTTCCAAGAGGGTCACTCTGGTAAAAAAAAATCCAGCCCAGAAATTTTATGACAGGAAAAAAAAAAGTAAAGTCCTTTCCTAAGGGTAAACATTTATGTCGGCCGGGGAGAGGGGGTTATTATGCGTCGTACCTTCATGTCTATGACATTTTTTATACCAACAACACAAATTCGCGTTTTCAGGGGGGGGGGGTTGTAAGGTCCCTTTTAGTTGATTTAATTTAAACAATAAATATCTTTTGGTTGTTTTAGTATGCATTAAATAACTTTAAAATTTTCAGAGGGGTGGTCCGGACCCCTCTCTCTAGGTCTAGGATGTAAAACAGGGGCCCGTTTTAAGACCAAATTTAATTCTTCATACAACTTTTAAATTAATTTTATATCGAAAATTGTGGTAAGATATTTTTACACAAACAAATTCAAAGATAATTATTTATTTTGCAAAATTTTACAATCATCTGAAGTTTTTTGGTCTTAGTCGTAAGTTCTTTTGTAAAACGGGCCCCAGATCTTATTTGTAAAAACAAAGAGATATAAATGCTTTCTAAATGGAGGGTCCAAGGTCAGTTTTAGTTCGTTTAGTTTATACATTAACCCATGACTGTACAAATTTTAACACCCCCCCCCCCCGAAGATCCATGCATTTGAAACTTTATAACACACCGCGGTATTTTTCTTTTGGGGAAATTTTCAACTATAGAATACACTGGAAAATGTATATTTATTTTCAAAACATCTTTCTCTGCGAAAAGACAATTCTTTTTTTTTTCTCTCTCTCTCTTCAAATGTTTTGTTGTCTCCGGGGGGGGGGGGGGGGGGGGGGGGGGGGGGGGGGGGAGATACTTCTTTAAAGATTAAAAGCAGAAAATAATCATTTTATTATACCTGTTTCAAATAAGAAAACAAATTTTAAAAAATAAACATTTGTACTTTATTAATCGCATATATTGAATATTACGTAAGATAAAACACATTGGTTATTAAATCAATTTAATTTTACAAGGATAACCCTCTTGAAAAAAAAAGAAAAATGTCCTGGATCCGCGCCTGTTTTTTTTTTTTTTTTTTCTTCTCTTTTTTAGATTCATATGAATATCAATATAAATATCAAATTTATTCAAATATGTGTGGCAGTTAGCAGTAAGCAGCGGACAGTTGGCAGTAAGCAGTCAGCAGTTGGCAGTAAGCAGTTGACTGTCGTATATGGCATTCCATATAATACAGCATAAGGATAAAAATAACAAAAACAAATTTAAGTTTTTTTTCCATTTTGGATAATTTGACAAAGACACATATATAATTCGTGAAAAATTGAAAATTGTACAACTTTTAAATCATTTTTTTCCCCAAAAGTTAAGAAATATTACATGAGGTTTTGATACTGTCAATTTTCTGGGAAACATTTTCAAGATATTCTCATCGTGTCTTATGTGTTGATCAAGTAAACAAATTTGAAGTCAAGTTTAGTATTAAAACAAGAGCCTATCAAATGGCCACCTATGTAACATTTCAGCCAAGCACAGGGGCTTGTCACGAAATATTTATCTTCTTTTAATATTGCTAAGTAGTAAATAATGTCAAACAGATTTTTTAGTTTCCTATATAATGACTCATAAAAGGGAAAAAATTTTAATAATATACAGTGTATATTTTTTCCAATATTTTTTTTTATATATAAAATCAAGTTTTACAACCTTCATAAGCTACTTCAACGGCGAGAAATAAAGTAATTATTGTCTGGTCCATAACTGACAAAAAATTGTACATCACTCCCACCTTACATTACGCATACACAGAAAACATGAACAAATGATTAAATTTCGTCTCCTGTCCAGACGTGGAATGTTGGTAAAGACGAATTTTCAATCTTTATCACAGAATTTAACTTTCCATACTCCATTTCAATATCGTTTACAAGATTTACGCTTTAAAGGGACATGGACATAGTTTCAGCTAAAGATGTTTTAAAATTATTTTTACATTGTTTATGTTTACAAATATTTAACTAAGGTATTTCTAATGATCATCAAAAATTTGAATTTCAGTTGTCGAGATACAGGACCAATTTAGAGCTCGATCCAAATTTTGTGTTGTAAACAGGGTCCTTGCCATGTTTTTATTTGCATAGGTAAAATGTCCTTACGTGTGTTCGTTCAAAGCAGATTTTTTTTCTTCAATAAGTTAAATGAGAAAAGACAGTTTCTATTGATTTGCTGAATCCTGTTTTGTTATAAATATGATACTTTTCTATATGTAAATGAAAACAAGACACGAGCCTTGATCAGATTATGAAGAATTTTAAGTTCTGTATCTTCTTTGTAAATCAACAAATGATGTAAGTCAAGAAATGATGTTCAGATTTTTGCTGATCATTCGATTGGCCTTAGTAAGGAATTGTAAACATTAAAATTGTTTTTGTTTAAATCAGTTGAAACTGTGTCCATGTCACTTTAATTAAAAGTCAGGTGACCTTGACATTGACGAAAATTATACACTTTCAGACCCGTAGGAAGCAATTTAAGTTCGAAGGTTGGACACACGGCCATATATTTTCAGGTGGGGCACTATCAACTACAAAATAAATTCCTTGACAAGCAAAAAAAAAAAACATCAGGCGTTTTCATTGAGAGGACAAAGTAGTAGGTATGTTTTCCATAGTAGTACTACATTTTTTCTGTAGTATACTGTATGTTTTCTATAGTATACTATAGTATCGGCAAAATTATTGGTGCACGCCCCCTACCCCCGGCTCCTATAGAAATGCCTTTTGATTATTTTTTCTGTACCTATATTTTGTACTATTGACCTTGCTTTGCATGCTGCGCATTTGAGTTTGTCAAAAGCTTTGCTTTACTCAACTTTTTTAAGAGATTTTTTAAATTATCACTCAATTAAGTGTAAATAGAACAAGAAAATTCAAAGAATTGCGATCCCCCGCTTTCGGTGTCTTTTTTGGTGAGATGCCATTATTTACGGTATATTTTGTCAAATATATGAACGCCATATTATATGACATTCAGAAGTTAATTATCAACAAAGTTGATTTTTTGAAAATGAGGTCAATCGTGAGGGTCAAGGTCAAAAGGTAAAAATCGTACCATGCTCGGAAATATCTTGGCACAGGTAATGCACGTCAAACAAATATAAGCATCTCAATCAAAATTAATAGTGAACAGACAAATTCAAAGAATTGTGGTCTTTGGGATGAGATGTCATTATTTATGGCATATTGTGTCAAATATGAACCCCCTATCATATATCATTTAGAGGTGTATTTTTTTTTTTTTTTTTTTTGAAAATTAGGTCAATAGTGAAGGTCAAGGGAACAAAAATCATAGCATGTTCAGAGATATATTGTCACAGGTAATACATGTGTCAAATGTGAAAGCCATATATATCTCTTCTCAAAGTCAAATATGAAAGCACTATCTGTTTTTAACATTTTTGAAAAGTTGGTCAAGCTTCAAGGTCAAGATAATGTGATCAAATACCATAGTGTATTTAGACAGGTCTTGCCACAGGCAATACAGATATTTAATGTGAAAGCCTTATCTCTTATTCAAATGCCATGACCACGGTTAAAGTTGTTGAAAATAAGTCAAACTTCAAGGTCAAGATCAGGAGGTGATAAATCATAGTGTACTAGTATTTAGAAAGGTCTTGTCACAAGTAATACACATGTGTAATATGAAAGCCCTAACTCTTCTCATTCAAAGGCAAGGCCCATTCAAGGTAATGTTTAAAATTTTGAAAATGGGTCAAACTTCAAGGTCAAAAATCATAGTGTATTAAGAAAAAGACTCTTCACAGGCGATAAACATGTGTAATGTGACAGCTCTGTCTCCTCTCGTTCAAAAGATATGACCAAGGTTAGTTTTTGTAAGGACAGAACTACAGACTGACAGACGAAAGAGGGGAACAAAAAGAAAAGAAAAGATACAATAAGATTTTTTTTAGGTATTTGTATTTTTTTTATCCAAGTACAAGTGGGAGATGATGAGGGTATACGAATCGGGCACTTGTCTAGGAAGCTGTAATCAATCATTACAATCGCATTTTAAGTTCAAGGAAATATTCCTTTGCAGGTTCCTGTATTAATATTTTAGTCAACGAGATTATAATATTCTTAAATATTTATTTCAGAACTAGGAAGTACCTAAATTTTAAACAGACGAACGTGATTATCCTTGTCACGTGATTCAGACAGTTTTTGTGGCGCCATTTTTCATCTCTTTTCGTCTAGACAGAAATACTTTCCCCTCATGCGACACTGGGCAATCTGTTCCTACATTACATAGATATCTCGGAATATCGATATTTCTTTAATTGCACGAAATGGGTGCGGATTGATTTTGTAGCGATTCCTATTGAAGTTTGACATCAAGTAAGCTGAGTCGTTCCCAAAATGGCGCGGGTTTTTCCGATAATGGACTCTAAGTTGTCTCCAAGGAACGAATCCATTTCTAACGGACAGACGACAGAGAAATAAATGGCCGACTGTTGGCTACAAATTGAATGTTTCGCTTTTTATGTGTCTTGTTTCCCTTGGGACAAGGATATCGAGAAAGCAGCCGCATTCGTTTTCAATGATCATTTTTTCACTTAGCTCTCTGATGTTTTAATAGATAACGTGAAATAATCTGAATAGAAACATCACATTTCTTCGTCAATCTTCGACAAAGAGGGGTTGTGAAAATAATGGGGGTTGAAGTTGCGAAAAATAAAAGGTCTAGATGTTCATCGCCAGACAAATGTACCCTGGTGACTACAGACGACGGACTATAAATAAAACAGCATTCATACTCAACGCCTCGAAAGTTTTCGAGGAAGAACAAATAATTTTTAACCGCGTCTTTAACATTTTTGTACTCATAATTTAGTCGCATGCCGATCCAACAACTTGAACACCCTAAAAAATGAAAAACAAGGTAAAATGTCAAAAAAATGTGTAAAATATCACAACTGGGAGACAGAAATTCCCTTCACCGGTTGCTTATCATTAACAAGACATACAATATATTAGTATCTAAATAAGTGAAAATGCATACATTTGAAAAAATATCTATCTCTCTCTCTCTCTCTCTCTCTCTGTCTTTTGTTGTTTGTTTATTTTATTTTTTTTTTTTGGGGGGGGGGGGGAGGTCATTTACATGTAAATCTTCTAGCCATGCATGGTTATCAACATTCATTTTTACTTATTGGGCTCTAAATAGATATGTTCTAATTGTATTCTCATTATTTGTGCGTGCACAGAACACTTATTGTTATCAGATTACAAGCAATTTTTACAGATAGGTTACATTTATTTAATTTCCCTTTTAAACTGGTGATTTTAAGCATCATTTACTATATGATGTACAAGAAACCATATCAAGAGAGGCAAAGCGTAAAATACCAATAAAGAAATTGCCTCGCTTAACTCCGAAACATATGTTAGGCCCGTATCGACCCCATACCGTACAAAAATTCACATTTTTCAAGTTGATCATAAAATGATTTATTTCTCCAAAACTGTTCTTTGATAGTCTGTCGAGTGCTTTAATTCAATATTTACCATTAACAGAACAAAAACCTCGGCATAACGTTGCAGCGATAGTTATAGAAGCCGGTTGTATGACATTTGGCGCGCCGCGGCACGTGCCTTTCAGCTCCGCCCAAAATCATACAGTACATGTAAATTACCTCTTTTAGCTTCTCCCCTATCGAAGATTCATTATCTCATGCATGGCATATTTACGGTGTAGAACTAATTAATTGTAGTTTAATAGACAATTCCATTTGTAAATACACAGTGTCGGAAGACCTTTGAGAATTGAGCCCGATCTGAAATGTTATTTAATTTTTCCATCAGTCTGTCTTCTGCTGGGATCTTCTTCAAAGAATGAGAAATAAATGTGGCTCAAATTTCAAAGAGCATTTTAAAATCTAATCAAGTTGCTATAAATTGTTTAACTAATTTAAAAGATGAAACAATCCACATATATGTATGTCTTATTAGCCTTATATGTATATTGATAAGTATCCTTTATTTGTTTAAATTATTTATTTTTAATATTTACTTAAGATTCTCCTTTAAACAGTTTTTTTTTTTTTGGTAAGGTAGGAATATTGCTGATAATTTCAAAAAACTTCGGAGTAATGAATAATCCATTCATAAAATATAAGCAAATAAGTTATCATTTAGATTCTATTATAGTGACGTTGTGCATTATTTATAAACATTAAAATATAATTTATCATATACACTGTACTGTTTTATATAATTCATAAATTTAATTAAAAATTTATCTTTATGAAATTTCATTTTTGATTTGGTGAACCATAAGTTCTTCGGTAAGATAAAAAAAAAGTAAATATTTTGTACGAAAACTGCTCGAGCATTTCAACATTATATTCACAATATTCGTTGATGATATAAAAGATACTTTTTTAAAGAATTCTCACAGATAAAGGATAAACTTGACGTAAACCCTTATGCACACTGGCAAATGCTACAAACAGTTTTTTTTTTTTCAAAATTCGTGAACAAAATGCTAAATCGGTGTGTTTTTTTTTTTTTTTTTTTTTTTTATAAATATGTACTTCAAAAAAGTAAAGCATTAATTTTATTTCAAAGTTTTATTCAAGTTGCTTTGTAAAACCGTGAAAAGTAATAAAACTAGAGGTACTGTGAGCAATGAGCTCACTAAATGATACTCTCCACCTCCAATATGAATATAATGAGTCCATGTTTTGCTATGGGAAGCCCAAAATACGTGTCGGATCAAAAAGTAAAATAGGATATCACAATGCCAATATGTTATAAAGATTCTGTGAAAGTCTCATCAAATTTCATTCAGTGGTATGAGAGGAGTCGCGGATAAGAGATGGGTACCGCAAAGCGTAACAGACGGACGGACGGACGGACATCCCGATTACTATATACCCTCCCGCTTTACAAGCGGGGGTATAATAAAATATAAGCAAGTAAGTTATCATTCAGATTCTATTATAGTGACGTTGTGCATTATTTATGAACATTAATTGTAATTTACATCGAAATATATATTTACAATTTACTTAGAAACATATAAGAATAATAACATTAAAAATCTGAACATCATAGAAAATCTGCAAATTCTTATAATTGTAGAAATTAATTTCATATACATAATTTACAGTCAAATCAAGTCTAAAAACACAATGCATATACAAATCAGACATCAGCATTTACTTGTAGCATAGGTCCTTGATGTAAAAATTTCCAGAAATACGTAAAGTTGAATTTGTAGAAAAATGATTAGGATTTTCAAGAACTTTAAGGGTTAATAGCAAATATTTAACTGACTTCTTCGTTGAAAAGATCTTTTTTAAAGAAAGAAACTTGGATTATATATTTAAGGTTCTCGACAAGCAAAGCGTCAGAAGGTCACAGACAGTGTAATCCGTTAGGTCTTATGAAAAGAGTATATTTTTGGATAATTTCTTTCCTTTCACAGAGAATATTTTTATCAGTTGTCAAACAAAATTTTGTACAATCTCAAAATGCATCGAATTAATTAAAATCAGTGAGCAAACATTAATTTTGAAAGTAATATCTCTCTCTCTCACTCTCTCACTCTCTCTCTCTCAAAATTTTCTGATCAGTTAAACATAATTGCACGTACTCAAAATTCATTTTCTTCTCGCTTTTTCTACATTATTTCCCGAATTGTTATTGACCACCGCACACACATAAATTCTTATTCTCATTTTAAGAAATATGATTTATTTAGATCGTTTCGTGTCGAAATTTATGTACTTTATCTCGATAGAGAATAGAGTAGTAATTACTGGCGCTCAAAATTGAATTCTCTTCGTGATTGAAGGTGTGAATTTCCCGGCTCCGGCTAATGTCCCCGAGAAGCGGGTCGGAGGGCACAATATTTCCACACCTAACTCTTCAAGAATGGTCCATGGCAGGAGATGATTTTCCAAGCGGGACCATTTTCGATTTTCTTGTCTGCTTGTGTAAAGTGTAAAACATGGAAAATGACGCATCCTTCGACATAAAGCACGCATTCCAGCCACGACAGGAACCTATATTGTTCTAAGAAATGCATAATGCCCTCACATTATTTTTTCTTCTCTCCGTATTTTCTCCCCCGTGTTTTTAATTTCCATTGTTGACAAAAAGGCGCCCTTTATTTTTAATGATGCCAATCTTTAATTTTTACATTTTAAACCTTTTATCATTTACCAAGCGATAATTGAAAACACTAATTGTTGTTGTTTTGGCCTTTTATTGCTGTGTTTCATTTCACTATTTTTACGATGCATTGAATTCCAGGCTTAAAAGACCACCCCTCCCCCCATTTATTTGAATGTTCACGTGAGTTTTTGTTTTTTTTTATACTTACTTCAATTCTGTTAATTTATTATTACACATTATTCTTATTTCAACAAGCAATTTTTTTTTTCTTATCAATAATGCATGGAATTGATAGATATAATAAATACATGAGGGAAGCGAATCATATTTCTAAAAAAAAAACAACAACAAAATTAGTTCCATTCCAATCTTTCATTAAAATAAACTTCAAAATAAAACAATGTGTTTTAGGTATAGCCATAATCTATACTTGTTGATAATTTATTCACTAAATGTCCAATGTATACGTTAGAATGTCTTTCTTTTTAAAAAAAAATGGGCATTTCATCACATAAAGTTAAATTTTGAGAGAGAGAGAGAGATGGGCTTTGTGCAATGCTTTCATGCAGTTACTACAGATTTTAAATTCTTCAAAGAAAAACTAAAATTTCATTCATTGTATTTCTATATATTAAAAAAATTATTTATATATAAAAGACAATATTCACTTTATATCTACTTCCTGTGTGTATATCTAATTTAAAACTTGAAATAGATTTTTGTCTACACGATACACATAAACACTATAGTGTTAAAATTCTACCCGCCATCAATCCGCTCAACAAGACAGATGGACGAGAATTGATTCAAGTCTAGTGACCGATCCCTGCATCATATGGAAACTCTGGCTCTACGGCTATTTCCAATATTCTACAAATTACAAATTCTGTTACGTATAGACCATTTGACAGGTTTCTTATTGGAAATCTGGAAAATGGTGACGATATTCATAACATATGGCATTTTGACATTTTGACCATTGAATACTAAAATTTCAGAATGTCTGTTTAAATAAACAAAATGATGTCATTATTTACCTGTATTTGACCTTGATTTAATGCATATAATTTTGAAATTTTAAAAAGCCTGATATTCTTAAAATATTTTCTTCAAGAATATCATTGTACATGATCCTTGTTATTTTTTAATGCATATTTTTAAATTTATTTAAATATTTGTTTTATTGAATTTCATTTTTTTTTTATTTCTACACATAGAAACAAATACATGTATATGCGCATACATGTATTATATTTTATAAGGTCATACAGCAGTTTGATTTGCCCCAGTCTCCTTTTTTTTTAATAAGGAAAGTAAATATTTACCCCAATATTAATTGATAGATTAATGAACACAGCGGGATCAAAGGCGAAGTATCACAACTTTTCAGACTTAGTAATGCGATTTGATTTTTTCCTTACAACATATTTCCGAAGAATCTGTGAAATTTTAAGCAACCCTCGGCTAACGTTATTGTCGTGAGAATTCACGACTAAAAGTACTTTCTGACTGTCACCATCAATTAAAAAGTAGTACTTCAAAAGACTACAATTTAATATCCAGTCAAAACATCATTAACTGAAATCGCATACACACACAGTAGGGTTTAATTAGATTACAATATTTTTCGAGTAAGCTTCAAATGTGGTACTAGGATTTTTTGTTGTGTCAATTACAGACTTTTTAATTGATGTTATAATTTTATCTATAGTAGACGTGGGAAAAGATTTTTTAAAACTTTATTTTACACATACCAATAAAATTATGTTGAAATATATTCTTTTTTTGTACTTGTATCACCAAAACATGGATTAATTATAAATTTGATTTAAGCAAAAAATGAAAAAAAGCCAATTTCTTAAACACAATGTTCTTGTATCTTTTTTGCATGAAGCACAGCTTTATACATCTATTTTGTTTATTAAAACTGGTGAAAAATGGAAAACACAGGGTTCGTATGTACATATTGGAAAACATATATCAATATTTTCTTCGACTAATAATCGCATCATAAAATATTTGTGAGCAATAAACATTCCAGTCTAGTTTTTTTATTCATTGAAAATTTCCTATTCTGCAGAGTTGCAGGATCTTTGGCGAATAAAAGCATAAAAGGCGTTTTATATGTTAATGACAATGTATCGAAAATTCGTAAAAGGGGCGTGTTCTCGCTTAGAATCTGTACGAAGACAGGCGAGGCAAATGGCAAATCAACACATCAAGGCTAAAAGATCGCCAATTTTGATAAAACTAACTCAAACTCCAAAAGATTCTTTGGTGAAAGTTGCAACAAGAATTTGTAAAATTTTGCATCTTACTGCTTGGGCTTTTAACACCTTTTGGAGAAACAGTGTTGGAAGTAGTGCCGAACTGCGTTTTAGAGTTACACTTTTTGCGATTAGAGTGGCAAATTTTGACTTTCGTTGCATACATATTTTTGAGCACAGCCAAAAAGGTAATTTTGTGTTTTTTATTAAAATGTTCATGTCAAATTATTTTTCCCTGTAAAGTTCCATGTCGTGAAATGTAACGGTATATGATATGTTTAAATGTCAAAGCTGAATTATTTCAAAGTCTTGAAACGGTAAAAATGAATTTCCTAGCTTGGGCATAATCAAAATCTCATTGAAAGATGATCGTCTCATAATTAAGTTATCAAAATTTTTGATAAACACATCACAATAATTAAAATTGTTTGGGTATTTTTTTAAATGTCTCAGTACAGCTTGAAAAACAAACAATTAAATTTTCAGACCCCGCCCCTTTAATCAGATTGTCCAATCACAGGTGAGAATCGCGCGTAATTTCGCAGCAAAGCGACTGAGCGGATAATTACACCTTTTGTTACCTAGTATGATTGACAGCCGTGCATCTTGGCAGGACTCGGAGAGACAAAAGAAAACTCACTATTATCTTTTGATTTGCTAAGTAAAAGTTATTTGTCAAAACAACCATTCCACCTTATTAGGACCCGGTATCGCCACTTCACCTCAAAATCAACTTCACTGCGAAACTTGCATCACCTAAGAGAGCGAAATTACACACTTACTACCTGTTTCAGACACTTATAGTTTTAATAATGCTCCTGTTACAGGGTAATCATTATTCCTCCCAAGGATCTTCAACTTCTGCATCTATGTATGAAGAGGATATTATCAGCCAAAGGGCCCGGGCTTTCCCCCTGGGTCACGGACTTATGCCCACCCCACAGGCTTTCAGCTTTGGATTTCCAGTGCATCCTGCCCATGACCCCATGGGTCTTGCAAGTAAGTCATTTTTCAACCTTTTAAACATTTATTTTAAAATTATATTCAGATAATTTCCAGTCGAAGGATATTTATAAAATGTGAGCAAATTGCAAAAATAACAATTAAGTAATTCTGCGTATTATCTTCATCAATATTCCTAAGAATTAACAATTATTGAAGCTGTCATTTCCAACAACCTTTGTGTCAATTTCAGACCTTTTCTTTATGCTTATTTCGTTTAATGACAACTTGTGAGTCTTGTTTTATCAATAAATCCAGTTTTATGAATCAATGTGTTTGACCGAATATAAAGAGCATTTTAAGGATTGGCAAAAAAAGTTTCTTATATAATTTATATTAAATCTCTTCGTAAAATTTTTTATTTTAAAAAATTTCACAATCATCAATAATTTATTATATTTATCTGCTTTTGAAACTAATAAATATACCAGAAATTGTGAAATTGCAATTCAATTGATTTTCTTTGGTAATTCTAATTTTTTCGAGAAGAATCCTGTAAAAGTAGCAATACTTTGACGACGATTTCTTGGGAAAATTTATTCATATTCTTACTCAGAATGTTCAAATAAAATACCCCAACCCCTAAAAAAAAATCAAACCAGTATTTTTTTTTCACTTTAAATTTTCACATCAAATTATTACAATACAAGTCACTTATTATAATAAAAGTAATGGTTTGGAAATTCTTGTACAAGATAACAAGTAGTTGATGTGTTTTCGACAATTTGTCGGGGGCACGTGCCTTTCGCTGATATCACACACTGTGGCGACGTTACTGCACGCGCGTTCCCATCGACATACAAATTATAACAATTTTATACCTCAATAATGAAGCGACACTGAAATTTATATTCTATTTGAATTTTCTTCATTCTGACATTGCAGATTTCTCATTTTCACCTCTTTATTACATAATTATATACAGTATTTTGGTTTTAATGTGTTTGAACCTTTTTTTAAATTACAAAAAGTCTGTATATTTTAAAAAAAAAAATTATTAACATTTTCGGAATTAAGAATATTTTTGTATTAAATAAAACATTTGAAAATAATAATAATTTTACATGTATATTTTTTGATTGAATATATTCAGAAATAATTATGTTTAGACAAGTTTATTGCAATGAAGAAAAAGATTGAAAAAAAAGGATGGAGAATATTATTTTTTAAGAAAATCCATTAAATTTTCACAATTACGCAAGCTTCTTCCCATTTTGGGTTTAATTTGTTTAAATGTATCTTGTTTCTTTGTTTAAATTGATAAGCTTATACCTATGCACATATTTTAAAATATATTTCTAATTTATCAATAGGTCAGAGTCAACAATTCGGAGGATATCCTCCGCTAACCTCCCACTCCGACCACAAAAGGATGCTTGGTCCCGGGCAGGGAGACACAATGGATAAAAACATCAAAATAACCCTCGAAAACCGAGATCTCTGGAGCAAATTTCACGGCATCGGCACCGAAATGATCATCACCAAAACTGGACGGTAAGAAATTTTATTTTATCATAATTTTAATTTATTTAGAATGACAACATGTACTCTGTTAAAAACAGTACAGAATATAAAAAGATATATTAAAGTATTTATTTTTTTTTTTCCATAAAAAATCACAGTCTGTTAATTGACAAGTTTAAGGATTTTTAAGAGGCGAGTAGCATTTATTATCGCTTTCATTGTACGTATATTTCATTGTTTGACGATTTATTACACTTTGCCGGACATTCGAAACCGTAATACAATAGGAGGGTGAAATTGACCACTTTTTTCCCACGTTTTTCCCGTATTCGGCCACTTGCCTCCAAATCCGATTAGCTGTCAGTATATATTTATCTTTCATATTTAATCTTTTTTGTCATTTCATTTATGGATTATTAAAAATGTTAGGTAACTTTTTTTCAACGTGAATAAGGACCCTACTGCGATCTATTAAACTGTACTATCAGCTTAAATTTTGAAGGGTGCAAATATACTGCGGCTTGAAAGGTGTGGGAAATTTTGGTGAAATGTTCTAAAAGTTTCACTATAAATATGTCTGGCTTTGTTGCTTTTATTTCTCTTGATTATGAAACAACCACCTTTGCTGTAGAATTGGACACTTAAGTCTGTCTCGGTCTGTTTTTATTGATCTTTTAAATTGCATTTCAAAGATGTAAACTACTGGACCTGCTCTTCAAATAGAGATAAAACTGAATTCTGACTTCTATCCACTTACACATATACATAAATGAAAATGTTTTCAATACAGTCTTCTTCTTCTTTTTTTAAATTTAATCAGTTTACATTTATCCGATATTATATAATATTTACTTGTAGTTTTCAGTAAATCTTTTTAACAAAAGGATCAAATTTCTTCAGAAAATATTAGTAGTATTGATTTTTGGATAACAATTTTCCGATTTATTCACATTCCCCTCTTCTAACTACTTCATTAAACGACTTGTACCGTATAATACATTAAATTTGTTCATTTGCTCGGAAAAGGGGGAGGTTCTGCATTTAGACCGACAGTCTTTAAATTACAATAGGAATATCTTCACCTTATTGTTCACAAAATTCTTGTTATTTTTGATGTATTATTTACCGTTTCACAGTTTTCTGTTACCCAAAAACTCAAACAAAACTTGGTAAAGGTATAGAAATAGATACTCGACAATTAAAATTAACAACAGGTAGCCTATTTTCTCTAATTAAGATATAAACAAGTCGTACATGTGGCTAAATTTTCTCGCGGTGTGGCTCAAGTTGCGCGGGTGCGCTTATTCAATCTTTTGTCCAGGGTTCCCTCCCTTCACGCCCCTCGCAGCTGCCCGTCGCCACCTTTAAATTTGTCGGACCTCAGAAGGTAGAAATCCCCCCTTTTATCTAAATAAATCAGCCAATTTTACTTTCTTTTATGTGACATCTGCTACACATTTCAATAAGCATTTTACTCATCTACGTCTCTAATGAATATAATTTTATTTGCCTATTTTTTTTTTATATAAATAAGTAAAAATTATGTACTTATATATGAACAAATATTATAAATAAAGTTTGAATTGAAATAAAAATTATCTAAATTTTAAAGATTCTTAAAATTATTTGTATATTTATTTATTCTACAATTTTTTCTAAGAAATTAATTTGGATTAGTGTCAATTTTTTCCAATTCAGCGAGTAATCTGCATCTACATTTCGTCATTGAATTTTTTGTTTGTAAAATCGTCACCATAAACTTATAATTGGCGATTATCAAATTACCGTGACATAACACCGTCGGCAATTTGTTAATCATAAGAAAACATCGGCATATTTGTCCGAAAATTACCACATCCTCCAATTATCTTTTAGTAATTACAAGGAAAGGTGTGAGACGAGCCATGTAGCTACACGGTTTTTGCGTTAGGATTAAAGGAGGGAAAAGAAATCGGCGTGGTCTGAACAAACGGGAGCAATTATCGAATTTGTCAATTTTCACGAAATTGAAATAATTTTTTTGCAACCGACTTTGTCTTTCACGGTGGTGCGATTTCATAAGTGGCGGTGTGATTTTTAGAAGTGTGAATTTCTAAGAAAATTCAAGTGGTTCTTCACGCAGATAAAACTTCGTTGAAAAATCAGGGTTGCGTTAAGTTCCCTTGAAAATAACTTTAGATCTTGGCGAAACAATGTAATTCTATGGATGGGGTTAATCTTGCTTTTTTTTAAACGAGATAAAATGATCAAGAATAGCCTCACGGCGCATACAATCTGTTTGTTTTACACAAAAAATATATTTATTCTGAAGTGTCTCTTGACCTCAGAAGTGTGAGCTTGAACAACAGATAATTGAATTAAACGAAGGTGGCGTTCACAAGTTCAGGCAGAAGTTGTGTTCTTTTTTATACAACCACAAAAGATTTTTGTCGCGTTTAGTTTATTGCTTCACAGTATTTAAACAAAGTTTTAAAAAGTCTTAAAGAATAGCAAGAATGATAATTATGTTGTTTTCTACTAGAAAAAAAATAACAACGCAAAGAAATAAATCAAAAACACATAGCAAGTTTTAGATACATGTAAATAAATAAATATCTTCTGAAAAATTATTAATATTTTATTTCTAAAGAAATATTTTATTTTCAACAGCAGTTTACTTCCGCATTATTTTTTTACATCCAAATGTATTTATATATTTTGTTTTCTTTATTTCAGACGAATGTTTCCAACTCTAAAGGTTAATTTGGAGGGACTGGATCCCCACTCAAAATACATCCTCCTTATAGATATCGTCCCTGTGGATGACTGCCGCTATAAATACCACAACTCAGAATGGGTGGTGACGGGAAAAGCCGAGCCCCACATGCCTGGGCGACTCTACATTCATCCCGACTCCCCGGCTTCTGGGTCCCATTGGATGAAGCAACCCATGACATTCCACAAATTGAAACTGACCAACAACAATCTAGACCAGAATGGACATGTAAGTAGCTTATTTCTCAAATAAATATTTATCAAATTAAAAAATACAGTTCATTACAAGAAACACTAATCGAACATTTTTCGGGGTAAACCATTGGCCAATGCTCGAGTCAAATTCTTCTGCAAGCATATCGAGAAAAATTCCCTCTTTTTGGTCGTGTTGTCTAAATTTCTTTTTTCCTAACAAAAATGAATTGATGTTGTTGTATTGTCACGATAAACATGGAGCAATAGGGATTTCAGATATTCAAAGTTATCTAAAATCACGCGCATTGTGCTGACTATTTCACAAAGTCTTCAAATCGAGTACTCCCTCGGTGCCAGAAAGTTTGCGCTCAGATTCATCAAAAATCTCCTCCGTTTTGATTACGGGAACATTTTCTTTCGTGCCAAATCTTAATCTATTAAATAAGACATTTTCTTTCAAAAAGCTTCAACTTCATCAGAGGAGAAAAAAAAAGATGAAAGGGTTTTTGTTTTTTTCATGGGGGAGTATTTTTTCCCCGGTTATTCAGCAAATCGACCGCGGAGACAATGAAGATGTAAAACGTCTCAGAATTCCGTTTATCATATCTATAACAAAATAATAATTCCTGATACGATCACTTCACAGAACTATCAAAATTTGATACTTTTGTCTATCCCGAGGCCTTCCGATAATGCTCATCTGGTCATGTTTATTCTTTAACGCTCACCACCAAACAATTAGCATTATTTTACTAAAGTGACGAAGCATTGACAGCCCCAACACTGATGGAAATCTAGCCACCGTGTAAAAAGAACAGTCCGGATTTCTAAAACGTCCGCTAATTTGCTGATTACATTAACCTCCCCCGGGTATGATGTCTTCTTTTTTTTTTACCGTCACGGACCAAATGAGATGATCTTTAGGGGAATATTGCAATCGAGAAAACCATGCAATATGATACGATTCTGATCTTTTAGAGCTAAAATACAAAATGATGGCCATCCTATTGTTCTTTTATTACCACAAACACATGTCGACAATTTGGATTTTTATTTATGCCAATAGCTTTTTAAAGAGTAGTAGAGAGAAAATGGGAAATGGGGAATTTTTTGCTAAGTAACTCATACCATGGATTTTATTATGGGACAACGGAATTAGATACATTTCTGTCCACGAACGTCAAATGTGCGAGAATTATCATGTCGAATTTACACCTTTGGAATTAAAAAATCCCGCCTGAGATTAATTAAGTTTACGCAAAAATAGACACATATAGGACACCAATTTCAAGACCTTTCACACTAGTATCAGTCAAGTCGGAAATAATGAAAATTACTTGTGTATTATTCATTATTTGTCATAAAATACCTCGATAATTATAGAATAAAATACACATTAATGATGAGTTTTACTGCATTTTTTCATTCAAAAAAAGACAAAGTATCAAAAAAAAAATTAATTTGTTCACTGTAATTAATGGACAAAACTATTAATGTATTTTTATATTTTGTTCCAGATAATTCTAAACTCAATGCACAAGTATCAACCCAGAGTTCATGTAGTGCAAGCCAATGATATCTTCACAATGAGATGGAACTCCTTCAATACGTACGCATTCGAAGAAACTGCTTTCATTGCGGTGACGGCGTACCAGAATGAACAGGTGAGTTGCTTTCTCAGTCGACGTTAAGTACAGTAGTAGCAGTACCATGTTCAATATTTGATGTATCTCCCGGCACCTGTCCTAATCAATTCATGCCATCAACATCACACGATAACAATTCAATGTTTGGACTATTGCGTGAGGTAGATAAAACTAGAAAGAATGGGGTTTATTCAAGGGATTAATGCACACAATAGGCAGCGCCACTTCAGTTCGACCCCTGATTTGTGCTATTCGTTATAAATTGCACTTGACGTGTTGTTGACTTTTCAGCTATTCCGCCAGGAAATACCTTTATTTTCATTCTTACAAAAACATTTCACGTAATAGCTTTTTATTTCATTGAATTTCTTCAATCCGTATATCACAAGAATGTTTTTATCCTAAATTCCTGAAAAAAGACATATTGTCCCCCTTTTCTCTACATTATCAGAATTTTTAGCCAGATGTAGCAGACGTCATTTGATCATAGAGCATATTTCCCGCTTGTCTTCGGAGGATTTAGGAAAACTATCAACGGAATGGCTCCGTTAGCCCCGCACTCAATTAAAAGATCGAAATAAATTATTCGACAACAATGACTATTTAACTACAATTGTATTGGCCTGACAACACAAAGTCCAGTTTCTCTAGACAGCCATATCTCTTACAGTTTTAATGAACAAACATCCGATTCCAATAATTCAATTAAGTCTTTCTGTACCGCATTAATTACACCGTTTTAGGAAAAATCAATGAAAATAATTCTATACTATTTTCCTTAATTTTTCAATATTTCATTTATTTTTGACATGTGGATTCAATTTCTCTACCAACAACAAAAAAGGAAGATTTTTATATTAATTTTATTTTCTCCAGATCACACAGTTGAAAATCGACAACAATCCCTTCGCTAAAGGTTTCCGCGATAATGGCATGGGAAGAAGGTAACTATAAATAGATTATCTAAAAAAAAAAATCAAAATTCCAATGCAAATAAAAATTGAAATTGGTTGAAAATATTGAAAAAAATTTGAATTCTTAGAAAAGAAAATGGCTGGACAAATCAAGAACAAAAAATAATGTCTTTTTTTATTTCCCTACAGAGATCATCGATTGAGCATGAAGCGCCCAGCAGGTGAAGAAAACATTTCAGAGATTGGAAAAGGTAGGGGCAAATTATGATCCACACTTTAAGTCAGAATTACAGTGAAAATATACACTATTTTGATCAAATTAGCTGTCTGCTTGAATAATTGTCTCTCGCCGTCTATTTCACTTTTTTGGTCGAAATCTGTTACTAGGGTAATATGTAACACTGAATACTTCGCCTCTTTGGAGTGATTTTTCGCATTTATTGCCATAACAATCGGGTTTAGTTCCTGGGTGAATTTAAACCTCACACCTAGTCGCAGCGCATCTTGGCTAAACGAAAAAGAAATCCATTGAGCGTTCGAATTGATGAAATTACCATCTCTCTCGTTAAATATTGATGGTAGCACCTAATTGAATCAGGGGACGTTCGCTGAAATATCGCCGAAAGTTTTCGCACCTTCCCCTTCGTAATTCCATTAGGTAACTAAGAGCACATTACAGCACCTGCCAACTAAGTCACAAATGGGATTCAAAGCACTGGACACACAAAAACAGATCCCCAAAAATCCCTGCTAAATTTGGAATGAAAGAGACAAAATTTACATATAGTTTTTGGACTTTTGCCCGAAAGCTTTTCTCTAATACTTTCATTCTATTTTACAGTTAACTTCTCCAAGAAAATAAAGCTAGAGGACGATGGAAGCGAACGAAAAATGTCAAGAATTAAGTCTGAAGACGAAAGTGATTCTATCCCTCCAACCCCCGAACCCCACCACTCTGACGGACTCGACGGGGACCTACAGCCACTCCACCCGAAAACCTCCCCCGTCAACGGAAGTACAACAGGACCACTGAAAGCAACCACTCCGACTCAAAGTGCTAACTTGCAACAAACTCACTGTCAGTACATGAGCAGTGCTGCTAAATCGTACTCCCAGTCGTGTATGGCGTCCCCCAGTGATCAGCTTTACTATCCTCATCATTCCCCCATCAACCGCACATCACCCGCCAGTTCATTCTTGCCCGTCTCCACTACTTCCGGATTGCTGCAATCGGTGTCATCAAGTTTAGATTTGCATAGTGTCAATCCTCAAATGCAATCTTGTCGTCTGCCGCAACAAAGCAGCGACTGCGCACTCCGACAGCCATCCGGGCATTTATCAAGCAGTCATAACTACGGAATCCGCACTACGCCACCAACTCAACACCCTTCCTTGCCATCTTGTACGTACATGCAACCTACGCAACCTTATCCATCCCATCTTACGCCCAATGTTCACATGATGAACATGAATTTCACTGGACCGATGGCATGAACAATCTGAATCATGATCAATGTGGAAAAAAATATAATGATGACGTCATCACACCAGAGCGGGCTGTTCGCGTCGAGCACTCGGAAGTTCTTGAAAGCATATCACTAGGAGACAGTGACATTTCATATCTGATATGCCCGCAACATTAAGAGGGTAAATGTTGTTTATGTATGTATTATATGTACAGGAACAATTGTTAAATACATGTAGTATGTTCATATTTATTTATAAGAACCTTTGTAAATTACCCCCTAAGACAATCGAGAAATCCTGTGACTTTCACACGATGCACCAAACTGAACGTTTTTATGATTTCTTCTTTTACGCATGATTAAAATGGTGCTAGTACTGATGTACAATATTTGCATGTCTGTTCATAAATATATGTTTTAATACAGATGAGAAATTGAATACTTGTGTTGTCTTTTTTTTGTAAAATCATCAATATTGTTTATCAAGGATTCATTAGAGTTTAGTCGTTTGGGTCTAAGAGTTGAGGCAAAACATTATGTATGACACAAAAAGGGGCTTTATCGTATGCTAGTAAACATTGAATCATTTTAAATCACTTTCTGACAACCCTCAAGTTCCAGCGTTCGTGGGAGACAAACTATTTTTTGTCCGCGCTAATGAAAAATGAAATTTGTTTTTTTTTTTATGATAGTCCTAATTAATCATTATATATAAACAGAATATATAATTTTGTTCATTGTTTCATGAATTATTTAGTAGTTATTTAAAATGAACATGAGTCTCTTGATAATAAATGAACTACATATGATAGTTCGAATCAATTTGTTAACGAAAATCTATAAAAGATATATGAGGTACAAATATATATTAACATAATACATGTAATATATCATAACTGTGTATATAGAGAGTAAGCTGATTGTTTCATAAATTGATAAGCAGTTATTAAAAATGAACATGGTTTTTAAGCTCTCTTGATAAAACATAAGAAAAAAAACTTATGATCTGGTGCGTGTCCATCTGTCTGGATTTTTTTTTTTTGTCAAAATGGCATTTGAAAATTTAACATTTTTAAAAGCTTCATTATTTGCTTTGATTTTCAACATTTACCCAGGAGTAATTCAAAAGAGGTAAATATACGTAATGAACATGATCGATATATTTTAATATACAAATATTAAGGCTTTAAACATATTTTTGTATAAAAGCAATATAGAATTGTAAATAGGCCACGACACACGTTTGAAAAACTCCTGTAAATTTCAGCATGTGCATGGGATTTGGATTTTTTTTTCTATATCATATTATAGGATATCCTAATGCATGACTATGTTTTAAATTTCAAAGCATCTCAACAAAGATGTGAGTCAGATTGCAGCACACGGGCACATCTGTGGATTCATAATGTAGTCTATGTTCAAAATTTCAATGATTATGACAACAGGAGTTGGCATACCCATCAATTTTACAGGTTTTTTTTTGTAAACAAAAAAAAAATTCAAAAAATTTAAATAGTTACATGTATCAATTATATTGATATTTCTCGTGATAATGACACAGTGTGTTATTTAAAGAGAAATATATGAAAAAATTTCAAATGATTTTATCAAAAAACAAAAAAGATATTAAGACTCAGCCAATCAGAAAAGCAATTTTGCAATTCTCTTACCGTTTCAAAACATTGACAAAATAGAAAAGTTACGATTATATCCATTGTAAATACCGCGCTTTTGGATTTAGAATGAAAATTTCACCTAAGATGTGTAACAAGATCACTGAATAAAATTTTCCCAGTAATTAATAAGATACTGTTGGATATTCTTCAGAAAAAAAAAAGTAAAATCAAACTGAAAAAGTGATTTTAAAAAAATGCGGTACACATTACACTACTCCAGAGTATTTTGATTCTGCATTTTTTTTTTAATTCAAATTTTTTTGCTAAACTTTGTTTCTTTGTTACTTGAGTTTTAACAGTAACTTTTAATGCACACAAAATAAAGTTTTAACTTTTTATTCCATGTCATAGACAGATGTTACCCAGAGATAGCAAAATTACAGAAAAAAGGTATTTGATCGATGTATAAAAATGTAACATGTGTGTGCACCAACTATACTCATTTAGTCATATTTCATAGTGTTTTCCATATTTTAAAGCAAATCAAAACTGGAATGTTTCACTAAAAAAAATCAGGAAAATTTATACATGTATATGCATGATGTATCAATAAAGGACTAAAATTTCTTGTGACAAGCCTGAAAATCAAAGAAGTTTTCATTTTTCATGCGCTCTATTACTTATAACCATCGATTTTTCCACAAAACAAAAGATTGTTGTCATTATTTCATTTGATAAACAGACAAAAGCAATTTCAAGCTTTTATTGTTGCTTCAAAATGATACATTTCATAAATCTTTTTGTTTTTAAATAAAGGTGCAGTTTGCTCGATTTTTAATGTGAATTTGTGTGTGGATGAAATACAAAAATTATATATTAGGCAAAATCCAACACATTTTGTTTTTGTAATTTTGTTCATACTTCCTGTAAATACTGACGACGCAAACGAAGGCAAAATTGCACAAGATGCCGTTTTAATATCTTGAGCTGTTTTCGAGAACATTCGAGAAAAATTGCATTTTAAAATACATTGTGTATACATTATTAAAATTCATATAGTGACCTATCATTCCTAAAATTTTGTACAAATGGTTTACAAAATGGCTGTGTAAAATTTTTTAATGTCAAGATTTAATAATTGAAAATCTTCAATGTTGTTTTAACATCATTGATGGAGATAGCAAAATTACATTTACAGAAAAAAGGTTTCTAGTATAAAAATGTAACATTTTGCACCAAATGACTCGTCTAGTCATGTTTCATGGGATATTTTAAAGCAAATCAAAACACACTATCAGGAAAATTTATACATGTACATGCATGATGTATCAATAAAGGGCTAAAATTTCTTGTGACGGATCAATGAAGTTTTCACTTTTCATGCGCTCCCAGATTCCACCGTCATTCATTTGATAAACGACATTGAAGCTTTTATTGTTGCTTCAAAATGATACATATTTTGTTTTTAAATAAAGGTGCAGTTTGCTCGAAATGTGAATTTGTATGAAATACAAATCAAAATCCAACACATTTTGTTTTTGTAATTTTGTTACTAAATAAAGATGCCGTTTGCTCGAAAGAGAATTTGCATTAAGTACATTGTACATTATTATTTGGATAAAATTTTGTACAAATGGACAAAATGGCTGTGTAAAATTTTTTAATGTCAAGATTTAATTTGAAAATCTTCAATGTTGTGATGGAGAGGAAATTTTTTACTTTTTTCTTTGTCATTTTTAACAATAATTTTTTTCTTTACGGTATTATTTTGAAAGTTCAGTTTCTGTAGGTTTTAAATACATTTTCCCCCATCATTATATATTTATGAAGACTCCTGTATTATTTCTTATAATTGTATGGCATGCAATGACAACTTTTAAAAATTGAAATGTAAACAAAAATCTCTTCAACAACAAATCTAAATATTTTTGCTTATTTACCTCATGTAATTTTAATACCAACAGAATAGGGGTAATACAGGCAAACTTAATTATTTAATAATTAATAATTTAGAGTTCTTCGCAAAAGATTTTGTGTGTGTGTGTCATATTAGAGTGAAAATATTGAGGTAAAATTTATTTTAATACACTACATGATATCGATAATGTAACACTTTTGTCTCAGTTAAGCTGTTTTTAGATATCTCGTTTTCGACTGATACATAGGTAGTGTACATGTATATATACATGTACAAAAATAGGGGAAAATTTGTCAACCAAAGATTTAAAAAGAAAAAAAATATATAAAAGGGGAAGGTCGAGTCCCCAAGTGCCTGTGGTTAAAATTAGTCCAAAATTGTACCAAAAATAACTAGCATTTCAAATTTATTCCAAAATTTCACTAAAAATACTTCCTGTATGTCAAAATTACTTCAAAATCTTACCAGCATTTTCGAATACATATACATGGAGCAAAAGTTTCAATTATTTCAAACTCTTAAAAATACTTGTTTTTCATGTTCAAAGTCATTTCAAATACCTCCGAAATGTTTTGCTGTGTTTTGAATTACATGATTCTGTGTATGTTTCTCAAAATAAAAAAAGGGGAGTAGGAATCATGGGATTATGTCTACGTTTTTGTAACACTGCTTTAAGAATGGGCCTTGAATGTATTTCATACCATTCTGAGTGCTTCATCTTCTATATATATATACAAATTGTAGAAGTGTTTTTTACATATACACAATTGTATTATATTTGACAAAGGATGGCGTGGGTCCATTTGACCGTCAAATAATAAAGGAGATAGTGTATTTTTTAATTAAATCAAATATGTGGTTTCTAAAATATCGCTCTGTAAAGCATTTGCTCTAGCGTTGTACAAACTTATTTCTCTCGATTGCCCTAAACCATTTTTTAATTTATGAAAGAAATAAGAAATTTGTATTTTATCAAATGCTTGCGTGATCACATTTTCTACTTTTCATACCATGGGAAGACATAAAATTCATTTCAAAGTACAGTTTCTCATGAATTTTTTATATTCTGGGTAAGTATGTTCTGATTGTTTCCTCCAAAAAGACTGTCCCTGTGACATTGTAAAATTCGGGGGGATTCAAAAAAAGGTACATTGCACGGTGTATACTGTCATAATTTCACAGCTCGCTTTAATTTATTATTGTGACAAAAATTAAATAAATAAATAAATAGACTTTATACAAGGTTATTTTTCCAGAGTTTGGAATTACTAGTACATAAATAGTAAAAATGCATGGAAATACATGTACATGTAAATCTAATACTTTTTTATATAGAACAATATTCTTCTTCTTTTTTTTTTTTGTAAAGTGATCCGCGTAAGTACACGTCCAATTGATATTTCAGACTCCCCGTCATGTAATCACTTGTACTTATTGATTTATTATGACCATATAATTTTGCATCAATATAAATTATGAAAAACGAACTGTCTGTGGATGAAATTATATATTGTAGAGTAATTTACTCAGAGCAATCATGCTGTATATTTGGATTTATTCGTTTACTTGTATTATTTGATATCTTTATATTATTTACAAAGATATACTTATGAAAATAACTACCCCCTACCCCCCCCCCCCCCCAAAAAAAAAAAAAAAAGACTACACATGTTCCACTTTCTCTAAAAAAAAAAAATAATAATTGATGAAGTTTTTTTTTTTCATAATATTTTCTATTAATCAATGATGTTTCTTTGCTTGTTTGTTTTATAAATCTTTATTTGGGATAGGACTTATTCATTTTTATTTCCAACATTTTTTACGCCCCTTGTTATCATGGTAATCGAAGGTTCCGGGGTATATAGTTTTTGCCCTGTCCGTCCGTTTGTCTGTGTGTACACTTGGAGCTCCTCGGGTGGCTTGTACCTCGCACACTAACCTTGAATGGAGCGAAGCGGAGTCATCCAAGGATTGCGGATTGTCTGTTTGTACGCAAAAAACTTTATCCTTGCCCATGATTTTTGATTTGTCAAAGCTTTGGCTTTGATATTTCACATGCCTATTCCTTGTGACAAGACCTTTCTTTTGGTGTATCTAAATTTGACCTATTGGCCTTGACCTTGGAGTATGAGCCACTTTTGTGAGAATAGAAATTAATATTATGCATTTATTTCAAACAAAATTCTCTGCGTAAAAAATATTACATTGAATTGTATATAAATGCAGCGCTAATTTAAGTTAAAAATTTTTAAATTAATAAAATCAAAGGTACATGTATGGAGTATATAACTTCCTTCAGATTTGTTTATGATACATCTTTTTATGTCTATATATATCGTTTCTCGTCTGAATAAACAAAAATATTTTTAGAAACCTAAATATTTTGGTTGAAAAAAATCCTGACGTAAACCATGCAACAGTATTAAACTGTTTCTTCAGAATAATCGCTTTTTTTATAATCAAATATAAAATTTCATTCCGAGAACAAAACAGAAAAGTGGATAAAATGTAAATGAAAACGTACATATAAAGGCCATAAATATAAATTCTACATATAGTTTTTCAAATTTAAAAGCAACAGCATCAAACTTTTCCAAATTTTAAGCTTAAACAAAAATACCTGAAATTAAAATCTTATTCGCCTAAATCACAGGGTATTTTTGAACTTCAAAGAATTCCAGCCTTTCAGAAGGAATAATAAACGTCAACGATTTACGTAAAATTATACATTTGCCTCATAAAATTCAATCGAAGCAAAGTTAGGAATTCAAATAAGTTAGTCTAACAACTAGCGACCACACACACCTCCGTCCCCAAACTGCGCGCGGATGTTGAAACCAGAGAACTGTGCACGGGTCATTATAGAGGAAACACTCTCTGATTAGACAATTACCGCTGTAACACACACGTCTGTTTCCATGATGTGCTGTCTATAAACATATGATTAATGCAAAACAATGGTAGCAAGTTTGTCACCAGCGGTGGCAAATCGAGGGACGACGAGTCTAGGTGGTCAAACGCACCCCTCGTGACGGAGAACGACGTCTTGTGCTCAGGTCGGGACATCGAACGCGACAATCACAGATTTCTAGCTTTTGCAATAGCCGACTTGATTACAGTAAAGATCATTTACTCGATTTGCGTGCATGCATTTTAACATTGTACGATTAAAAAAAAGTATTAAACTTTTTCGACATAAAGTGAAATTGCAAAAAACTATTCAAAATTTTCACTCCGTTATTCTTTTCAAACTGAAATTTAATTAATTAAGATTATTTAACTCTTTACAACTTTCTGAAATGTTATGCAACATACACTTAATGTTCACGTCATAGAAAGAGAAATTTACCATTTCCCCGCACGCACCTATTTAGCGTGGTACACGTTTCTCTAAAGTTTAGCGTAAATAATATTATGACGTTATATTTTAATACAAAAATAACTTTTATTTTATAAGATTTTTGCAACTATGAAATAGATGGGAAAAATTGGCATTAAATTAAAGATTAAATGAACTTTTTAAAGTGCGTGAAAATGCGTGATTGCGGGGAAATGGTATATGCGTGATTTTGCGTTAGAAATAGGAAATGGTATATGCGTTAAAATGCGTGACTGCGGGGAAGGGGGTTAATACGTATGTTAATACCAAAATATTCAACTCACTGAACTGTAATTTTACTCGATCAACTATATACCGGTATTTAAACTATGATACAATAAATATATGGTGTATATGAGTTGTATATAAGTTGATAACCTACACGGGATCACGTGATTTAATTTGCATAAAATCTCATATGCAAGAATCAATCACGTGATCCCACATTGTTGCAAACCACGGCCAAAACATACGATCCCCTCAACAATTACCCTAGCTGAAGATCTGTGGCTCGCTGGTCTAAAAACTGGGATGGAAGACAGGAGAGCTACAGTGCTGCCCATAGCAAAAACTGCACATTTACATGTATTGCGCACAAATTGAAAAAGTCGGTCTGTCAACATATATATTTTTAGCTCACCTGAGCCGAAGGCTCGATTGAGCTTTTCTGATCAAAATTTGTCCGTTGTCTGTCGTCGTCGTTGGCGTCGTAGTAAACTTTTCACATTTTCATCTTCTTCTCAAGAACCACTGGGCCAATTTCAACCAAACTTGCCACAAAGTATCCTTGGGTAAAGGGAATTCAAATTTGTTCAAATGAAGTGCCAAGCCCTCTTTCAAGGGGAGATAATTATGAATTAATGAAAAATTAATGGCATCTTTTAAAAATCTTCTTCTCCGGAACCACTGGGCCAGGAAAGATGAAATTCGTGTGGAAGCATTCTCAGATAGTGTAGATTCAAATTTGTTCAAATCATGACCCCAGGCATAGGGCGGGGCCACAATGGCTGATCAAAGTTTTACATAGGAATATATATAGGAATATTTGTTAAAAATCTTCTTCTCAAGAACCATTGGACCAGGAAAGATGAAACTCATGTGCAAGCATCCTCAGGTAGGGTAGATTCAAGTTTGTTCAAATCATGACCCCCAGGGGTAGAGCGGAGCAACAATGGCTGATCAAACTTTTATATAGGAATATATTGGAAAAATCTTTTAAAAACCTTCTCAAGATCAGCAAAGCTATTATTGGTGATAATAATATGGAAATATCCTCAGTTAGAGTTAATTCAAGTTTGTTCATATCATGACCCCTGGGGTAAGGTGGGGGCCATGATGGGCAATCAAATCTTTACATTGAAATATATATGAAAAAATCTTTAAAATTCTTCTTTTCAAGTAGCGAAATTATACATGTATGATTTATTGATATAGTGACATTCTGACGTAATAAAAAATTCAAATCCTCTCCCCAACAAGTAAACTTTTCGACTTTACTGAGCTGAATTGTGTTTTTTTAACTAGCCCATGTGCTCAGGTGAGCGATGTGGACCATAAGCCTCTTGTTTTAGAGAGCTACAGTTATGCAGTGAAATTACCCTACATTTGACTCAAATTTGCCACGATGTATCTGTATAGGGCCTACACCAAAGAGAAAGTTCACAGAGTTCACTGAATTTTTTATTTTATATTTCCCCAATCTGAGCTTTTTTTCTATATAAACCGTGTATATGACGTAATGACAAAGAGGATATACATGCAAAATTTAAATTTTCAAATATCAATTGTCGAGGTCACACACAATACTATATATGTAACATGAATTAAGGTATAACCTTTGATTTTACCGGTATTGGTTATTTTTATATTTTCACTGTTCATGCCTCTGAATTATAATCTTTATTTTTAAGAGCTATCTATAGATACTGTCAATATCTACCACGTTGTCTGAAAGCTAAATACATGTAGTCGCCCCGTGTCAAATTTAACATGATTATTCGTTCTCAAATTCACCAAAAGCAACAAATTCAAAATAGATGTAAATATTTTGTTCAGAATCTTAAAAAATTACTCTAAAATATATTTTATTTTACTTTTATAATTTTTTAGAATATGTTGCAAATCAAAAAGAAACGCACCAAATTAATTTAATAAACAACGCAAAATTCCTGTTAATGATTGTGATTATATGACACTATTATTACGTTGAATCCTTTATTTTAACCTTTAACTATCCTTGTTGGTCGCTGTTTATTGGGACAAAGACGTGTTTCTTTTTGAAACATTTATTTTGGTGTTTTCTGGGAATGAATGTCCTTATTTTGGTTCAGAAATCTGCTTGACGCCCAGAATTAAAGAACCATATGTAGTATATGTACTTTTTTGCCCCCACAAAAGTCATATTTTATATTTTTAAAATGAGTTGAATTGTTTGTATGATACGAGAAATCCGCTGCATTTCATTTACGCAATTCTGCATCGCATTTCCGACATTTTTAAAAATTTCATTTAAGGACGTTCGATCCTGAGTTTTTGAGTGGATTTTGGTCATGTCCTTTATTTATAAAATTCTGCATCATTTTAAAACTCTAACATTAGATCTGAATTCTACAATGCAAATTGAACTATATTCAATGAAAAAACCGCAATTAAATTCCATTCAAGTTGAATTAAACCAGGGACTATATTTTGTGGCGGAAGGTTTTTTAGACGAAAATCATCAGTTTTTCCCTTTTGAACTATAACAGTACTCTTTATTTTGGATTCCTATTTTTCCATTCTGGTTGCACACAAAGCTGTTTTTTGCATTAAAATGTGTCATGCTGGTTCTGAAATATCTATTAAATTATTTCTTATGAATTCTATCAACAAAGTGCGACAAATATAGTAAATATATTCTGAAAACCCGGGAAAAAATTAGGCCAAATTTAACGTAAAATTTACACTTTTTTAGTTATATCTGAAAATTAACATCATATACCCTCACTTTTGATGTTCTTTTCTAAATATTCAAGATAACTTTGACCTATTTGCTTAAATTCAGAAAAAGTTTAAGACTTTAAAATAATTTTCTTGCTTATTAAATTTTCAATGCCATAAAAATCACATTTTATTAGTGCAGAAAGGTCAAATAATTGATTATGCGAATTACTAGTAATTTGAAACTTTTTCTTAGTTACAATTTTAAAGTGTCTTTTTTTAAATAGACTTGCAGTTCATTTTGTTTCTTGCTTTAATTGGATAAAATCATTGCAGGGAAAACGACGAAGGTGTAATTTTTAATTAAGACACAAATTTCAGTGCAAGAAGGTCATATTAAATGTATTGTAGCGCCAAAAGAAGCATATTGACCCCCATTTTTTTATTTGAATTTTAATTAAGCTATGTAAGTAGAAACTTAAAATATACTTGGCAAAAAAAGTTTAAGACTTTAAATAACAGGATCGAACGTCGTTAAGGCATTTTTTTAAAATTTCATTTCGGTAATTTACCTGCGCGGTAATTCAATGTTTTCCAGGCATTTGAAAATGGAATTTTAAAAGTATTTATTGCAAAATAGTAATAAAAATATATTTTTTTAAATCCATCTATACACAAATGCATGCATGTAGCAATAAGTCTAAGTAAAAAAAGTTCAATGGGCATAGAAACAACTTTTTCGCCACATTTAATGTGCACTAAAATAAATGCTTGCAGGAATAAAATTATTATTCATAGTCGCTTCATTGATAGATCTACAAACTCAGAAATTGGATTTCAATAATTTATTTGGATTTATTCCTTTAAAAATTTGCCATAGGTCAATTCTTTAAATCTGTTATGAAGGTACTCTCTTAAAAATGTCGGAAATGAAAGTTAAAAAAAGAAATGTCGGAAATGAAAAATAAAAAAAAAATGTCGGAAATAAAACGTTGACAATTACGAAAAATTCCAGAAAAGAAATACAGCCGAGAAATCTAAATTAACTATAGTTTCAAAGTAGGTTAATTGCAATTTTTGTTTCTATGACGTTTCAAACTATTAGGATTTTATGCTATTTTTCAGAAAGAGAAAAAAAGGAAAACAATTTGTTAATTTTTTTCACATTTTTAAAAAGCCTGCTATAGAACACAATTTACATTTCATTGATATTATTATTTATATAAACCGGGTATCAAAGTATTGCCCTGCGCTCAGTGACTTTGCATGGACGTCGGAAGCAAATTGAAAGTGGGGGGCTTAACTAACAAAAAAAGGTAAATCCCAATTTTCAATGCATAGAAATTGTGTATATTTGCAAAAAAAGTGGGGGGGGGGGGCGGTTTCGACGCCTATGCGTTGAAACTCAAAATATCGACGTAATATAAAGCGCTTTCTACATACATCGTGGAAATTTTGAATTTGCATCATTTTCTGATATCATACCTAACATATGACGTCATGGTTTATGAAAATATTCAGCAATTTGATATCAGTAGATATCCCCGTTTTTGATTGTAATTATACATTTCTCCATCAAAGTTTGACTTTGGGGGCAAATACTAATCATTACCAAATATAGTCCTTTTTGAAATTTACATCAATTTTAATGGTTGCCATCCCTTGGGTTCTTGGTTAGTGGGGATTATCCCCAATTTCCCTTTTGCCCGAGTTATATACCATACTACAGTTGAAATTTGTTAGCGAGTCTGAAGAACCTGAAAATGTTTCAATGTTAATGGATGACTGTGACATAAAATAATATTTTTAAAGGATTTTTCCCCCTCCAGAAATCTTCATTTAAAGTAAGACAATCTGATTTGAGAAAAGTTTTATTGTTTCATTTCTTTAAAATGACAGTTATGTATCGCAAGTTCACAATCTACATGTAATATATACAACCTAATTGTAGTATGTACAGACTTTTTCACTCACACATAACATTCAAACTCATTGGTCTTGTGATACGAACAATGCCATTGTTGTGACCTGATAAAACATGTATTTACAAGAAAGATGTTCTGTGATGTGAAATGATATTCTCAATGATTGAAATTGTCAGAGCTTCATCACTTTCTAAGAAAAAGATGGTAAATCACAAGAAATATTAACCCAACTCATGTGACCTTTATTTATCATATTCCATAGAAAAGATTTTTACTTTCACAACCTTATCTACATGTATATATCGCCATATAAATTATACAATGTGTAGGTTGGACAATGTTAAAAACAAGATTTAAAGTTCAGAACAGTAATAAACCTGTACTTTTTATCTTATTTTGTAAAAAAAAAATTCTCTTTTTTGAAAAACTTATACAATTTATACCTATATTAAAATGTTAGCCTTCAAATTGTAAACTAATTGTTTCTCTCTCTTTTAATCTGTCAAGTTACAACTGACAATCATGTTAATTTGAATCATAATTAAACACAAATACATGTTATGAAATGTATAAAATATGAAAAATTGCAACCTGAGAGTGATTTGGGATTTTTACCTAAAAAATCAACACACTAAAATGCATATTCAAACCTACAAATAAAACAATTTAAAAACAGTCTCCATAGTTTAAAACATCAGAGAATATTTATACCATTGTACACATGGTTTCCTATTGGATAAGACTGAATAATAAATCATTGGATAAGATTGAATCCTAATTTACAGAAAAAGTAACGAACAATGGATCATTTTTTTTTTGGTTCCAAGCTTTTGAAATCAGTTTCATAACTCACAAATCCACTCATTAAAACGCAAGATCCTGGGTATTTCATTTTACATATTTTTAAGTCATTTAACTTATACATGTACACCAAAATGAGACAACTGCAGAAATGACCCATAACATGGGGAATAGCCAGATGATGTAACCATAAAACATAAGTGTAGTATGCATACTTTCATTTCAAAGAAAAGTTCTTTTGAGTGTCTTTGTCAGTTCTGCAAGCCATTCAGTTACTATATTAAATTATCCTACATGACTTACTACTACATACAAAACTTGGTGTACCATTATACGCACTGTAGAAACTTCATCTTACAAATAAGAATATTATCCCAGCTCTGTTGCATTGGTTTAGAAATATACAGACTGGTCATAAAATTTACAAAACATGTCTCTCCTAAACAAGAGAAGGTTTCATTATGACTTACATCAGACCTTTAGGTAAGTGAATTATTGTTCACCTATCATCAGATTTAATGACCACCCACTCCTCTAACTTGAGATTCATTTTCTCTTTCTATATTTCTGTAAAACTTAATACATGTGTTCCCAAAATCCCTATCTGTTGCATTCTGGGAAATAATAAAATAATCTACTCTCAACAGAAATGGAAAAGCTACCTAGATTCATAGAAGGTTTCACAATCAAACTTGAATTCTCAAAATTTATAATAAAATAAAAGAACTGTGACAATTTTGATAAAAAACAAGAGGCCCATGGGCCTTATAGGTCACCTGAGCATTATGCAACAACTTTCCAGTGATTGAATTTGATTCATGTTTTAATCCAGATGCTATGGCATTCACAATTTTGAAATAGGCACCATTGATCATCATAACAATACACTTAGCAGTTGCTTAGTTTGTTTACTTAATACCCATAGGCAGGGTAGGGGAACAAAAACCGCATTTCAAGTAATCAGTAATATTCAGCATGATCAGTAATGCCCCAATCACACATGAACCCCTGACCCTTAGGCCTAGATCCACACATTGCACAATTTTTGAAAAGACACCCTTGCTTTTCAAAAATATTTGATAAATACCAAGGAGCAGATTTCAAACAATTCATCCAGTTTCAGTATATAAGTACAGCCCCCCTCCTCTATGGTACCCTTGACCCTGGGGCCTTGAAATTCACAATTCTGGAAGATTAAGACCCTTACTCATCATAACTACATAGGTAGTTCATCTGCTTAATACCAAGGAGCAGAGAAGAAAACTTTCAGAGATTTAGTGTATTTTCATTGTATAATCAATAAAGCCCCACCCTATCACTAGAATCCCTGACCCTGGGGCCATAAAATTCACAATTTTGGAAGAGGCACTCTTGCTCATCATAACTATGCACTTATTTACTTTATTTAATACCCAGACGCAGAGAAGATTTTCAAAGAATTCATGTATTTTCACTATATAATCTAAAGAGCCCCCCCCCTTCACCAGAACCCCTGACCCTGGGGCCATCGAATTCACAATTTTGGTAGAAGCACTTTTGCTCATCATAACAAAGCACTTAGTTAGTTAATTCAATACCCAGGAGCAGAGAAGAAGTTTTTCAAAGAATTCAAGTATTTTCACTATATAATCTATAGAGCCCCCCCCCCCTACACCAGAACCCCTGATCCTGGGGCCATAAAATTCACAATTTTGGTAGAGGCACTCTTGCTCATCATAACTATGCACTTATTTAGTTTATTTAATACCCAGGAGCAGAGAAGATTTTCAAAGAATTCATGTATTTTCACTATATAATCTATAGAGCCCCCCCCCCCCCTTACACCAGAACCCCTGACCCTGGGGCCATAGAATTCACAATTTTGGTAGAGACACTCTTGCTCATCATAACTATGCACTTATTTAGTTTATTTATTACCCAGGAGCAGAGAAGAAGATTTTCAAAGAATTCAAGTATTTTCACTATGTAATCTATAGAGCCCCCCCCCCCCCCTTACACCAGAACCCCTGACCCTGGGGCCATCGAATTCACAATTTTGGTAGAGGCACTCTTGCTCATCATAACTATGCACTTAGTTAGTTTATTTAATACCCAGCAGCAGAGAAGAAGATTTTCAAAGAATTTATGTATTTTCACTATATAATCTATAGAGCCCCACCCTAACACCAGAACCCCTGACCCTGGGGCCATAAAATTCACAATTTTGGTAGAGGCACTCTTGCTCATCATAACTATGCACTTAGTTTGTTTATTTAATACCCAGGAGCAGAGAAGAAGATTTTCAAAGAAATCATGAAATTTCACTATATACTTATTTAGCCCCACCCTAACACCAGAACCCCTGACCCCGGGGCCATGAATTTCACAATTTTGGTAGAGGACTCAATGCTGATTACAATCATGCAAACAGTTTGACTGCTTGATGTCCAGGAGTAAAGAAGAAGATTTTTAAAGATTGCACTAATTTTAGTGGTTTTTGCCCCACCCCCCAGGCCCCAGGGGGGCAAGGCCCATGAAATTCACAATTTTTGTTCCCCTTCACCCATAGATGCTATATGCCAAATTTGGTTGAAATTGGTTCTGTGGTTTCAGAGAAGAAGCTGAAAATGTTCAAATGTTAACGCACGACGCACGACGAACGACGAACGACGAACGACGACGGACGAAAAGTGATAGCAATAGGTCACCTGAGTTTACTCAGGTGACCTAAAAAGATCAAATAATGTAAACCGGGTCACTAATGTATGAAACATGAATCTGAGCAATGTTTTAAGACATGGAGAAAAACTGTATATGACAAAAAAAAAAAATGGGACATCTTTTCAAGTTTTCTTTCTTCTGAAGATCATGAAACTGTCTTGAAATCTAGTCAATTTTTTCATATTTTACAGACTTCACAAGGTTTACTGATCTCAGAACTACTGACATAAACAAAGTAAGAAAGAAATTGAAGGAAAACATCACCCTACAGCAACAATCTGGAATTATTTTGTTTCTGATTTCCATACCTAGCATCAAATGATTAATCAAAATCATACACTGGTGTATCCTACCATCCAATCCCAGTATTATGCGTATACTTGTGAATTAACATTAAAATATGATATCAAATAAAGCTTGACAGGCTTTTTATGTAAATCCTTAAAATCCTCGTCCTTATCTACTCATACCTTCATGATAGCATAAACAATTCTATATTTAACAAGCAATAAAAACATCAATCCACATCAACCTGTGTACTGACTGATCAAAAATTAAACATTTTGTGTCTAACAGTGAACTACATGGACATGTTTGACAAAATTAGCAAGAAGTTTCAATCACAATGAAGCAAAGCCACACCATGGTTAAAAACAGAAAAAAAATACTGTTATGAAATTTTTGATCCTTGAAAAGACTTTCGTTCAAACACTGATTTATGGCAAGTGATGTAAGCATGGAAAAGGTTTGAGTGGTTCTAAACCAACCACTTTCTCATCACAGCACCAGCAGATGAGAGGAGAATCGTATCCCAGCATTCCAAGCTCAGCGTAACAAAGGGATATCCCAGTCACTGTTCAGGGGGGAATTCAGCAGAGGACTGCCCAGTAGTACCTTGATGAGATTTTGAGGTGTGGATCTAATGAGGTGGAGGGTCCTATGTTTGTGACTGGACGGCCTGCTTTACACACGCAGCTAGGAGTTCATCCACTTGGTCTCCATCTGCCTCTGGGTCGATATCAAATTCCTGCAAAAAGAGACAACAAGATTAGACAGACCAATCATTGATATTTTTAAGAATCTTATTCCTCTACATACAAGCATGAGTATGTATTATTCTTTTGAGGGTGCAGCTTTGTGACATGGCTTAGGTCTTAGAGAAATTTTAATTACATGTTGGCCTTGTCTATTACAAACAGTTCACTACTTGTTTTCATTCAGTCACACAAGATGGATTATTTTGCATACTGATTGTGGATTATATCTGCTGTAAATCTTTTTTAATTCACCCTTTCTCCTTGCATACAACTTCCAGTACCAAATGTCTCAATTAGGTCCCTGCACCCAGACCTACGGTACTATCACCACTGTGGTTGACAATCTCTCTGTGTACATATATTTTTTTTTATGGGGAAACACAATCCGACTACACCTGTGGGAGTACTAAATGTACCCAGCATCTCGCATACATAACAACCAGGAGATGGGTCTTTAAACAGATATTGGTAACAGTGTGACAAGTGGATCAATTTAACGTTTGGGTGGTCACCAATCACATTAACACTCCGCTATGGAGATCTAGGGCCAGATCAGCTTCTCAGGTGCCAAAATCTGCATGTCATTCCCCCCATTTCTTTTACTGTCAAATAGCAGGATAATTTTCCTTAACATATTTATTCACAATGTACAATTCGGTACATCACAGTAAAAAATAAAAATCCTCTTTGATCCTGCAGTTTACTTTATGATACTGGGATTGAACTTTTCAAACTACCTTGTTAAAATAAGTTTATTTTAACAAACAGATATTTGAAATCAATTTGAAACATGATTTATTTGCTTTACATGTTTTCCTTACAAAATTTCAAGGTAAAAAATCAACACCTACTTTCTATAAACACAGCAATCAATAAAAGAAAAGAAGCATTATTTTCATACATTGGATATTAAATAAAAATAAACTCCCATAATACAGTTTGCTTTTTTTAAAAATTCAATTCTTTAAATCTTGTTTTCAATAGTTTCTATGTATTTTTCTACCATTATAAAACAGATAAAATAAATATATTGTATACAGATGAGAATTCATTTTTTAAAAGCCTTATTTTAATAGGCTTAAGATTAAATTAAAATGCATGATAACTGATGCAGTGGAATCTAACCAGAAATAGCTCCTTCTGAATTAATCTGCATACAATATCTTCCTTAGTTATGTAAAATGATGCATGGGAAATACTTTAACCACTACCCTTTATGTAATATTAAGAAGCAACTAGTGACCTCTTTAAGAGCTCTTCAAAAAACTAGGGCTAAAATAAATAAACATGACCATAAAGATTCAGTTGCTGTAACATATACATATTGGACCCATAAAATTTTCCAATGAATCTACAATAAACATTTTGGGTTTCATATGATCCCTCAAATTCTGTCTTTTAGTAATCACACAAAAATAGTTTTGTCCTCTTAAAGGGCTTTAATTTAAATCTATTACGAAGGACCATAAAATGACAATGCTGTTATCGGAGCAAAAGAGGCCAAACTGCTGAACATATGCACACTGTCAGCGAAGTAAAACATCAACTATTCTGTGACGGTGTTCTAAAGGTAACCAAATCTGTCCAGAAAACATTTAATACCTTTGTGGCAATCCAACAGAAAGCAATATAAAACGGATGAAATACACTCTCAACTATTAATGTGGGAGGAAGCTAGGTGTGTCCTCTGTGCCATTAACAACTGAAAATCACCTGAAATTCACCAACAAATTATTACGAGGGAATCATTTTTAGCACTAATTTTGCAAATTTAATGAACAATTATATTTAATGTGCTAAATTACCACTGCCTGATGACTGGTGCAAAACAAGTATGAAACTGCAAGGTATTTATATCTCAATATTAAACGTTAAGAAGATCAACGACAATGAACGGTAAATAGTTTTGAAAAACTCTCAAATTTCTACTTTTTATTAGCAGTTTTCTGCAAGGGATTAGAATACCTTCTAAAACAGTATTACAGAGCTTCAAATTTCAAAGCTGTCTCTCGTCAGGCTAACAAAAGACCCAATAAAAGGCATCCAATAAAATACAGGTGTTCAAAATTAAAATTAAATGTCGATTCAAGCACCTTTTCACTGCCTAAGTATTGGTACGTATAATTAAACTACCCAAGTTCATGGTAAATTCTTCCCCCATGGAAACCATTTTATAAATGTTATAAAAACATTCTTAAAAAATGAAGCTATTGTTGATGAAATTTTTGAAATGCAGTTTTACAAATTTATATTTTTTCCAAATTTTGGCATAAAAAAGAAAGAAAAAACCCTTACACATTTTCATCTCCATTTTTTTTTTTTTGAACTTGTGATTTTTTCCTAGATAAATAACTCCCATCAATAAAAAAAAAGTCCAAAGCACCATCACTTAGTAATCATCATACATCGAGATTTAAATGAAAAAAAATTATACAGCAAATGTCCTTTAAAAATTTCCTGAACATAAAAAAACATCATGTAATTAAAGAGATCCTTATCAGTAAACGCAAACGATTCCCTTCGATGTCGCCAAAATGCCGTCTTCCACTTTCCAGGAAAAATATCTATCGACTAATATTCTTAAAATCGATCCAACATCCCCTTTCAAAAAAAAAAAAATCGGAGAATTTTTATCCAGAAATGGGAAAGAAATGCTATCGGTCCTTTTAACGGAAGAGTTTGTGTTTGGAAAATAATGGTCCCTGGGTGCACATCAATCATGGAGCAAGCAACAGACGACATTATCTGCAGTCCGGAGGTGGCAAAATTTGCCATTGCAAGCCGGGATGTACGCCAATTAATTCTGTATTGGAAGATGGTGTATTGATACTGGCTATTAATGCTGACAATAATATGAATATTGATGCTGTAATGTATAGGCTTGTCTGAAGAGGGCCTCTCTCCCTCTTTCCATGTATTTTTACTGCCCAAATCATGCAAAATGGTACTCTAACAACAAGATAACTTGAACCAATAGAAAAAGGAAATGACAAGGCCCTCATCCTTTGTGCGTTTGGACAAAATCCTGTACATCACGATGATAAACACGAGTTTCCATTCTAACAAACATCAACTTTCATAAGATGGTAGACTACAAACTGTAAAATTTCACAAAGGCTTTTTTTCACATTAGAAGTTTTGCTGATAAGACCAAAGAGCCTAAGTCTCTAAGCTGTTAAATCTGATAGATGTTGCACACGTTTTGGAAATTTCCGGGATTTACTTGTTGTTCATGCTAAAATTTCCGAGATAGGAACAGATTAAAAACTTGATCTTATTCCATTTTTAACCTGACTCGGGTTAACTCTACAGTACAAGTGAAACAACTGACGTAGATTATATCCCGAAGCCAAAATCTCAAACCTAGTCTCATTAGTTAACAGGGACAAATAAAATATCAGATAAATGCATTCTGTTCCATTTACGGAACTGCTGCTAATCTGAACAAATTCTGAGGATTATTCTTCAAGCAAGCCTCGACACTCTACTCCTACAAATTACAATGACTTTATAAAAAACTACCAAGATACTAATAGAACAATTTTCAAATGAAGTTATTTTTGATGTAGTTTAAGGACAATACAGGTATTTTGAGACATATACATGTACCATATGTCTCATGATACATTGAATGTAACAAGGTATGAAAAACAATGAATATATCATAAACCTCCTTTACATATAAAGCCATCTTTTTAAAAACACTTTCTTACTTTCTACTGTATTTCATGATGGAATGAGTGTTTTTGATATGCATTATGTACACAATGCATTACAATCCAGAAATGTACACGTACAGTAAAACACACTTATAGCCAACATGCTTATAATGAATTGACACCTACAATGAGGTGACTTTTATTCCCCTTGACTTTAAAATGTATTGAAAACTTAACAGACATACAAAATTATGCTTATAACAAATATAAACTGTCCGTCCTAGGTATTTTGTTATAAGTGTGTAGGAATACATTGCCCCAGCCCTATCTAATGACCTCGCTTACCTCGTTGATTGACTTGAGGAGCTTGGCAATCAGTTTCCTGACCGATGACAGCTTGGACACCGCTGCATCACTCTCCTGTTTTCTCTGCGCTGCCTCAGTTTGAAAATTTCCAACCAACTACAAAAGGGAAAAAAACCAACTTTAATGACAAAGTAACATTCTAACGAACTGCAGTTTTAGATTCAAGAATTCTTGAATTCCTTGCTTATTTTCCAGAATTATCAATTGGCAGAATGTATACAGTAAAACTCATTTATTACGAACACGGATATTGCAAATTCATGGATATAGCAAAGTCACTTTTGATCCCCGACTCTATAAACTTAATGAATTTCTTATACAGATATAACAAATTAAGGATATAGCAAAAGTAATTTCTTAGGTCCCAGTGACTTCCTTATAAATGAGTTTTACTGTAAAATCTTACTTTTCGCAGGCCTTTCTCGTAGTGATCGAAGAAATCGTCCAGGGGAAAGTTGGCCAGTTCCTGGAGAGTCATGGTGGTGATAGTATCCTTCTCCATGATCCACTGAGGGGGCAAGAAGTACCGCAAACAGGTTCTGCAAAATCAAATTGGACACATAACAAACAGGTCCTACAAAATCCAATCTGACCCATAACAAACAGGTCCTGCAAAATCAAATCGGACACATACCAAACTGACACCCCTTTAATACTTTTTTTTTAATTCTCTTAGAAATATGGGCAGTGCCAAACTGTCCGAGAAACCTCTCAAAAGGGGGCAAAGAATTATGAATCCAAGATCCTTATTTTACAGAGAATGTAATGTATTACTTGGTCTGAAAAATCTGTTTCAAGGACAACAGAAACCAGATCTAAAAATGCATTCTAATGCTGACATGCTTATATTTGTTATAACAAATTTTAGACATTGAAATCTCTTCAGCTTAGGTAAATCTGATGATTTATGGTTTTATTTTTTGATGCGCATTTTCTGTACTTTTATTACTTGCACAGATCAATGATACTTTCCATATATTAATCTAATATTTTGCAAACTAAATCTGATACAGTCACTACTTTGCATGACTCTAGAAACCTGAAGTACTCTCATTTATCTAGACTGAACAGTACAGGAGTAATGAACTATGACACCCGACCTGTAGCCATTGGCGATTTCCTCCGTCACCTGATCTGACGATGTTGCCACGGCGGTTGTCGCTGTTGACGATGATGGCGTTTCTGCCGCTGTGTCCTGGGAGGAGGCGGGAGAGGGTGGGGTGTGATTGGTGGACTCCGAGGAGACTGGATGAACGTTCTACAAAAAATCCTCACTCATTCATCCTCTATATTCTGTACCAGTGTACCTCATTATTACATTTTTTTTCATTTTTATTTTTAAACAGCCAAAGCATAAAATTATTTTAGTATCTATGTCTTTTTCATTTATTTCTGAGTCAATGATATGAAATGAAGAGCAAAAAAAACAAGAGGCCCCTGGGCCTTATAGGTCACCTGAGCATTATTCAACAACTTTCCAGTGACTGAATTTGATCCATGTTTTAAGCCAGATGCTGTAGCATTTACAATCTGGTCATCATAACTATACACTTAGCAGCAAAAATATTTGATTAATACCAAGGAGCACATTTCAAACAATTCATTCATTTTCAGTACATAAGTACAGCCCCCCCCCCCCCCCCACTATGGTACAACTGACCCTGGGGCCTTGAAATTTACAATTCTTGAAGATTAGGGATTGCTCAAAACTATATAGGTAATTCATCTGCTTAAAACCTAGGAGCAAAGATGAAAATATTCAAAGATTTAATGTTTTTTCACTATACATGTATAATCAATACAGCCCCGCCCTAACACCTGAATCCCTGACCCTGGGGCCATAAAATTCACAATTTTGGCAGAGGCACTCTTGTTCATCATAACTATGTACTTAGTTAGTTTATTTCATACCCAGGAGTAAAGAAGAAGATTTTCAAAGAATTCATGTATTTCCTCTATATAATCAATAGAGCCCCACCCTAAAACCAGAACCCCTGACCCTGGGGCCATAAAATTCACAATTTTGGTAGTGGCACTCTTGCTCATCATAACTATGTACTTAGTTAGTTTATATAAAACCTAGGAGCAGAGAAGAAGATTTTCAAAGAATTCATGTATTTTCACTATATAATCAATAGAGCCCCGCCCTGACACCAGAACCCCTGACCCTGGGGCCATAAAATTCACAATTTTGGTAGAGGCACTCTTGCTCATCATAACTATGTACTTAGTTAGTTTATTTAATACCCAGGAGCAGAGAAGAAGATTTTCAAAGAAATAATGCATTTTCACTATATACTTATTTAGCCCCGCCCTAGTACAAGAACCCCTGACCCCAGGGCCATGAATTTCACAATTTTGGTAAAGGACTCAATGCTGATTACAATCATGCAAACAGTTTGACTGCTTGATGTCCAGGAGTAAAGAAGAAGATTTTTGAAGATTGCATTAATTTTAGTGGTTTTGGCCCCACCCCCCAGGCCCCAGGGGGGCAGGGATCATGAAATTCACAATTTTTGTTCCCCTTCACCCATAGATGCTTTGTGCCAAATTTGGTTGAAATTGGTTCAGTGGTTGCAGAGAAGAAGCTGAAAATGTTCAAAAGTTTACGACCGATTGACGACGAACGACGTACGACGGACGACGACGGACAAAAACAGATAGCAATAGGTCACCTGAGTGACTCAGGTGACCTAAAAAAAAAAAGCATTTATGAATATCAGCAATGCGCTTTTGAATACAATACTTACAAGGAGTTTAATATCTGTTCCACCTTTGTCAAACCTGAAGGGAAAAAAAAATATTGAAAGAAAGATTTGGTTTTTCTGAATTTCATGAATTTATTTTATTTTTTAATGTAATATCTTTTTCTTAAAACTATCCAGGAATGCAGGAATAATTTTTCATGAGGACTTATTTAAGCTTGAGCTCATGTTTTGTGGTCTGGGTTCAAGCATTAGATGAGGCTAATGAAGCAAACAATATGGTCCCCCACTCAGACTGATAGGACAGCATGGAATTCTGACAAAGCCCCTGCATAGTAATGACTACTTTAATTCTGTCTAAAATAAACAGTAACTTTACAACTTTATTCAAGGCAAGTGGAGCCGACACAATTTAATTAAGTTCTTTAGAGTGCCTGTGGAACGTGCCAGGGATAAAACCTGGTGGGGAAAACACCACCCAGGACCCAGCAGGCCTGTCCCATGTCACACCGGTATCCTACCAAAACAGTTCAGTTCTGGGGACTTAATAAATAAAGTGGTTGAGAATCCCCCACCAAGAGAATACACTGCCTTAATAACCTGTGGTCAGCTCAGTCCCCACACAAAAAGCTCAGAACTTGTAACAAAGGTAGGGATTATCTCCCCAGGACAACTCCTCTACAGCCCCCCTTATAATTACCTCATTACAAACACAACACATTAACAATTTGTTTTATTATCTACCCAGAGAAAACATCCCCGACAGCCTGCAATACCGAGGTATGGATTGGGAGCCGGGTAAAATATTGTCAGAGGAGTGATAATTGTGGCCTTTGTTGGGCTAATTCTTGGTATAGTACACGTGCCCACACACCACCACATGGTAACGGAGGTGTATGGCATCTGACACTGCGACTAATCAGTCGCTGGCCCCTACCTGCACACCTATTGTTCCAACGTGATATCAATGTTTTCAAACAGATTCCAAATATTGTAATTTGTCACCTCTGTGTTGACATCTTGTTGGCTCTGGTACAATATGAATCCAATGATAAGAATTCCGATGTACGTCACCCAGAAATTAATTTTTTCCCTCCGCGTTTGCTTCCCTTCTCCGATTGCCATTATAGATATAATGATCCTTGATCACTTGCCAGTGTTAAATACATAAGAATTTTGTACCTTCTTACATAACTACTAACATTTCGAGGTATTAATTCTCCCCAAAATGGGATTCTAATAAGAAATCTTAAGTAACTTCAGATATCAAAGATCAATTTCAAGCACCTCAGATGTGTCACAGAAAAAGACGGAGAAAAATAATCTATCACATTGAAGTCCAGTTTATTTTGGAGACTTAACTCACTATAATCTTGCAGATGACAGAATAAGGAAGAAGACTAACAAAATTTAATGAATTAGAGATTTTTTATGATTGTTTTTCATATTCAACCAAATACATTCTTTTTTTCTAATAATTATTATATTCGAGTTTTTGCAGGATTTTTCATTATTCAGTTTTTGTGGATCAGAAAGATAGAGGCAAAAAAGACATTTTTTTTTTTACAATCTCTAGAATGATTTTATTGAAGAACAATGAGCAAGAGCACCTCATCAAAAGACCATCACAAGCAACACCGCCAACACGAGATCTAAGGCCACTTGCATTAGTGCACCCGCAGAAAGCCCAAAATCCATGCAACATCTGATTAAAATTTCATCAATGTCGAGACACGGGTGTAATTTTCCCTTGTCAAATGACCACAGACCCCGGGCTCTTTGTCAAATGATACTCCCACTGAAAGAAAATGATCGTTTTGCTTCCAATCACCCCCTCCCAGAGTCAGTATCAATGACCCGACTGGCTCATCACGAATACCCAGATCAAACGATTCCCTCCCTGACTGGGGACTACATTATGCTGGAGGCTTCCTTTTGATAAGGAGACTTCTACACTGATAAAAAGAATTCTGGAAAAATTACTAAGGAATTACAGTTGAACTTTGGTATCTCAAACACTGATGCATGTATCTCGATACCATAGATATGTGAACACCAAAGTTTTTGGGAAGTACCAACCCCTTATTCTTTAAGCATAGACATCTTGAATTCTCAGGAATATCCAAGTGCTTTCTTAGTACATGTACCACACATTTCTATATAACAAAGTTTGATTGTAGTTGTGATAATGTATTTTTAATAAACCATCTTTTTTTTCTATAAAACCTAAATGAATTGATTAAGAAAACAAGATTCAGCATGACATGAGATGCCTTCATAAAACAACTCAGACTACACCAGGAAAAATATATTTATTCATCACTCAGTCTCATTAAGAGAGAAACCCATAAAAAAATTAGCAAGAAAGAACTAAACCCTACAAAAAATAATAGCTGCGAGTCCCCACAGAGATTTGAAGCATTATGCAGTCCGTTGCTAAATGAAATCCTTCAGCATTTGCTAATATCGGCAAATTACACATAAGGGACAGTGCTAATTGCTTCACATAGACATAAAATTATATTGCTTACAATTGGTTAAAAAATTTACAACTCGACTGTGGACCGTACTTGTAAATTTTTAATCACTTTCACGAAGAAATAAACTCTTTATTCCCATTTGCCGTGCTGTTGTGTCAGAACCAACAAAGATGCCTGAAATTCTCGACAGATCTAGCCAGAACAATAATAAGGAAAACACATTCTGTGATAGGCAAGCAGCTAAATTTTACAAGTGGAGGTGCCGAAACATCTCCAAAAGAAAAACATCTCACACGTCCGGCCACCAGTCAAATGCAATCTACATCCCCGAAGAAAATAATTCTGGAAAAGAATTCGCTAGAGATATCCATATCTATCCAGAGGCAAGGTGTCAATCAAAAAAAAAATGGATTATGTGATTATATTCCTGGAGGAACAGGGAATCAGGAATAGGAACAGCTGTCACAGCTGATTTGGATGGAGACCCCCAATATTCACAGGAACGGGTGTCAAAACATTGGAAGCGGTGGAGCTTTCATTAAGTCAATGGAAAAAGAAGTCCCAGCTAATCAAAGATTTCTTGACACACCAATACATTTTCAGTAATTATTGGGTCTGTTTTTATGCAAATACACCATGAGTAATATAATGGAGGGTAAAAAAGAAGAAAATGCCACAAACAGAGTCATCAATAAATACAATAAAAGTGTTTTTAAAAAAATTCCCAAATTTCAAAGCTAATTTCTATTTACAACATACAGAAATCATGGCAGTTTAAATGTTGGGGGGACATTCCTCAGTAATTTGTACTCTTTCTTCCATTAAATGTCCAAGAGGTGGTCCACTGTGTCAGATGGGGTAAGGACAGTAGATTTAAATGTCAGCATCCTGCAGTGAAATGATAGCGTCAAGAAGTCGCTGGACAATGGACACAAAAGACACGGGGGTGATTGACATAAACAGGTCCTTAGTCTGACCAGAGTAACGGGACAATTCTATCTGATTGTGTCAGTGGTGGATCCCCCGATAAACATTGTCCTCATCTTATGACTAACTTCACTAAGAATGGGTGTGAAAGGTCTTATCAAGATGGTATAGGAATGTAGCTCTATTAATGTATTGGATCTACATAAACCTTCCCAGTGGCAGTCTTACTGTAAAATAGATGTCACATTGTATGGGGGAGAAAAACAGGGATAGAATGAGTCACACTAATCATCTGTACAAAGGGAAGTAACCTCTACAATTCCTCTGGATTAGGAGCAGGTTACAAGTGACTGTAGCAAAAGGGCTTCATTTCTTTAATATTATTTTTATACTTAAATGTAATTTAGTCGAATCTTATCTTTTTTAAAGGAGCTGCATTGCATTCTTGTATTTTCAATAAATAAAAGTTATCATGATTAAAGAAACCATTCTGGTTTAAAAAAATCTGCCCTCTTTTTCTTGTAGGTTTGCAGTCAATTGCTTATTCCTATATCCATTTCATACACTGGTAAATGTGGAAATTGACATGTTTAAAGTTTAATGCAATCATTTTTCTCACAACCTTTCATTTGGACATACACAAGCTCTAATATAAATGTTTATCATATTTACACAATTCATCAATCATATGATGTTTTTTTTTCTGTAATTGTGCCTTTTTCACAGTTTCCAGCTTATATTTTTTCCATGAAAAAGAGAAATATGATACTTCACCAATATCCTGTATATTGTATGTTCCTAATATAACAAAAATCTGAGAGTTTTTTTTCTGTTTTTGTTTTTTTTTTTGTTGTAAAAAGGACACTTTGTTTTTTTTATTGCCTTTTGTGGTCACAACCTATATAAAGTGGCCATGATTTGAGCAAAAATGGATTTTACACTATAAGAGGACGCTTCCACATAAAATTGATTCATCATGCATTCGCTCTTGAAGAGTTTTAATCATTTTTGCCTATATAACTCCTACTGTTGCCCCATCCCACCCCAGGGGCCATGATTGGAACAATTCAGAATCTACACACCTCGGGAAGCTTCCATTATTAGTTTAAGCTTTCTGGTGCAATAAATTAGAAAAAAAAAATTTTTTTCTTGCATAGATTTTGATCAACTAATGTGCCCCCCCCCCACTTACCTCTGGGGGCCATAATTTGAACCATTTAGAATCTACACTACATATACATCAGACAGTTTCCATCTTCTCCTTTTCCAGTGGTTCTTCAGAAGAAGATTTTTAAAGATCTTTCATTTGTATTTCAATGTTAAACTTTAATTCCTTATTGTGGTCCTACCCTTCATCCAGGGACCACAACTTGAATAATTTAGAAAATGCACTACCTCAAGAAGTTTTAACTGTATGCATCAATCATGATCAATGTAAAGCTTTTACTCCCGATTACGGCCTTATCCTACCCCCAAGGGCCATAATTTAACAATTTAGAATCTTCTATACCTCAGGAAGCTACCATTTAAATCAAAAAGATTTATGGTGCGATGATTCTATTTTTAATAATCCATCCCATTTTTTTCCTTTCCTGATAATATCCCTTTGGAAGGGGGCATGGCCCTTCATTTAAACAATTAAGAATTCTCTTTATCCATGATGCTTTAGACTAAATAATGACCAAGGTTAAAGTCTTTAATACAGATGGGCAGACTGAGTTACAAGTACAGTGAGTTTAATGTCCCCTGGCTTTTGGAAATGAGGAGAGCAAAATGTAATAGGCAATCCTAAGCAGATCATTTCATTCAACACAGCCTTTTATTTCAAGAAATTAAACTCCCACTAGTGATACATAATACAGTACTATTGCTGAATAGCCAATAGGAGAGAAAAAGTTCTGTAATCTCACACAAACATGTATCAGAATCACCCATCAATAAGACATGCTCTCTACTGCACACAGGTCAGACTTTGATATGGTGCTCCTCTATCATTTGCATGATTAGCTAATATTTCACACTGAATTACTCATATTTATGCGACAGTTGTTAACATTTTGATCATTGACTTGATTGTTTGCACTCCTGTTTTCATTTTTAGCATTCCAGTTCACAAAGGTTATTCACAATTCCAAGTATTTATGAACATTTTAAAGTCTATACTTAAGGACCCTCTCTACACAAGTGCAAATTTTTTTTGGACATTGAGAAAAATATATTGTATAAAGGAATTAATATTGAGCTTATTTATTTAATTTTCAATGTATGGTGTGTGGAATTTATCCCCAGGGAAAAATGTACAAAGACAACACAGTATCAGTGAATAGAAATTTGTTAATTACTTCAACAGAGAAAATACAAGTAAAAAAACATGTTCAGTTAATTTATCTTGGCCTTTTAAAATGTTAAGAATATTTGAATTAATTACAAATTGAGTAATATATTGTAAATTCCTATTTTTTAGAAATTTAGATCTAAGGGCAGATCACTTTTTAGTGTGCAGTGTAGAGAGGGTTCTTAAGCTTTACAAAGTTTTTCTGATTTCTACAGATATAGATTTCTATAGATATGCATGAAAGCACTTGATTCAAACGCAGCTCACATTAACTCTAAATCTTGATCACTATCAAGTTTAATATGAAAACTGAAATTATAACACTGTGTCTTATCATACAAAACACAGAGCTCAAACATCAAATATGCAAGCTCCTGTTCCTTTGACAAACTATCTGTATAATATCTTTTCCAGATCCATCTAATGTATTCATCTATATACTGTATATAAATGTACTATAAAAGGAAATAAAAACCAAAGTGCCACTACATAAAACACTTACCATTTATCATACTTGTCCCTGGGATTGTTATCAAATTTGACTTTCCACTTCTTGTCTGCATGGTTGACTTTGACCACCCTGCCAGTGTACCTGAAATCATGAGTAAATTCCAAATGACATAATAACCCTCCTCATTACATCTCTTCACTCCTCCTTACACTATTTCATGCTTAACTTACCATTTCTTACTGACTTGAACTTCTACTTTGGTCCCAATTTCACCTAAAATTGAGGAAATTGCAATATGAAATTTAAGTTGATGGCATGCACAATCATTTTCATGAAATACTGTAAAATTATATTTTCTTGGTGGCCAATTTTTTCTTGTTTAAGAAAATAAGGTCTAATGTTTCTAAACTGAATGCAGCACTTACTATCACTATCAGCATCTGTTGATGACAAGCGACCTACATCATTGTCTCCTACTTTTGAATCATCTTCACATGAGGACTGCAAAGAAAATGTACTTGGTTTATTTCAAATATTACAACACACCCCTATATCATACATAACTTAATACAGAATGCACCAAGAAAACCGAGAAAGCCTTGGCCATATTTAAGAGCCCTAAGCATTTCCAAACTGAAAAACCCAAGAAAGCCTTGGCCATATTTAAAAGCCCTAAGCATTTCTAAACTGAATGGTTTTGTTTGAATGCAAAGTTCTTTCTTTCTGATTTTCTGCTTACAGTATATACATTGATGATTGATGAGCCAATAGTATAATAAAATATTGTATTTAATTCAAATATACATAAGATCAAATTTAAGCACTATGAACTTTGAAACATACTCCATGAGTCTCTGAAAGTAAATAAAACTATACTTATAACAACCAGCATGATACATACTATATCTGCAACAGAGTTACTAAATGCGGATCTCCTCCCCCTTTTGACGGGGGGCACTTCATCCTCCGTGTCGTCGGCCTGTGTCTCAACAGATTTATGTTTATTAGAGTTCACAAGGTCACTGTCTGAGTCCACGGAGGAGGTGGCCTTAGATCTTTTAGCAGGACTGGGGGGCTCCTCAGAATCACTGGAGACAGGGGGCTTCCTCTTCCCCACCGAATTCACTACTTCCTCTCCGCTCCCATCAAAATTCTGCCGAGAAGCAATTTATACACAGTTTAATACATATAAACAAGGTTTCATGTTTGTCTGATGTTCTGGATTAATATGGAGGATTGAAAAACATTTCTATATTTACATTAAACCTGCACATTATGATTGGAATACTTCCAGAATTTACAATAGAAATGAAATTTGTCACATGTACTTTGGTAGAAAAATCACAAAATGAGTTAATACAAAGGATAGTTAGAGCAACTTGGATGAACCAGCCAGTCATATCATTTATACTTCTTATCTACAGTTTTTATCTCAGAAGTCCCCATTTAACTTTTACTACATCATGCATACCTGTGTATGTTTAATGTTGGTTAGGGTAACTCGGGGATTCTTCATGGAGGACTGGGATACAGTTGGTGACCGGATGGCTTTTGATTTGGAATTGTTGACGGTGGACTTGGATTTCGCAGCTGGTGGAGACATTGCTCTCTTTTTGGCTGCCACAGCTGCTTCCTACAGAGTAAAACCAATCAACATTAAGATTTCCTTCATGAATGAAAGTACATCATATTTAAAAAGCATTTTTCTCATGATTTGCTGTCTGTGCAATGTGCAGCACAAATGCATTCCAATGTTATCATCTGGAAACCAATGTGACAAACACATTATCGACCCTCAGTGTCCACCATGGCATCAAGGTAAAAATTAGGGATGGGTATCGCCAAAAATTTCGCATCGCGATATATCACGATTTTTCCACCCAATATCACGATAATATCATGATATTTTTAAAAGCAGTTTTTACAATGATTTAATATGAGAAATCATTATTTTTCTAAAAAAATATGCTAGAAAAACAAAATTTTTCTTTCTTGAAATTTTTATGTACAGTCAATTCTCGAATTATCGCCATTTGATTCATCGCCATTTTCGTCATACCGCCATGATTTCCCATGAACGTTTTTCCTGCTATATAAAATTCTCTTTATAGTGCCAAATTTGCAAACCGCCATCCGCCACCCTGTTTTCAAAACAAACGTCCATTTTTAAGTGTCAATTATCTCGATATACCGCCACAGATTCAAACGGTCAGTGAAGCGCGGCTAATTAGTTGACACTATCCCTGTTTTAAAGCATGCAAAGGCAGACAAGGTAAATGCAATTTAGTAATTAAACAAGAATAAAATAAATAATAATTTTAACATGAACTGTTATAATAGTTTTGTTGTTTGTTTAATAAAAATCATTTAGTCAGGGCTTCGCCAGGAAAGCGGTCGTTGTTATAATGCGCGGATAACTATATTATTTTGATGATGTCTGCTTTAATTAATGCAAAGTTTGCTGAAAAAATAATTATACGGCATGAATTGTGAACGTTTCATTAACAATGATGCCATAAACGATGAATTTATTCAAGAATTCATTTTACGTACTTTCGGTAATAAATCACGACGATCGACCCACCTTGTTTTTTTTCAATATTAGACGTGCAGATTTACATAATATTAAATACACATGACTTGTCTTTATTTCATTACTGCACATTTTGTTTTAGTGAAATTGTACATAAAAAAATACTGGAAGTATTTTCAATAAAAAAATATGTCTTTATACATGTACATTTTATTATAAGAATAGAAACGCTTAAATGGTATTTCTAAGAACGGTAACTCCACTTCTTGTTTTCTAAAAAGATTTCGATTCATCGCCAAATTCGTTATACCGCCATGATTTCTAAATTACAAAAGGTGGCGGTTTATCGAGAATTAACTGTATATAAAATCAATTTTGTTTGGACAGTAAGATGCCGTTCTTTTCACTTTTTACAACATTTTTTATACTTTCTGTAATTGTAATTTGAAAGATTGAACAAATAAATGTATAATTTCTGGACTTTATAATATGTACCTAAAGACCAGTATTTAGGTCTCCGTATCACGATACGTATCACGCAACAAAAAATCGTGATATACTGGTATACCGATAAAATCGCACATCCCTAGTTAAAATATATGGAATATGCCCTTATTCTTCCCAAGCGCAGTATAAAACAAAACCAATTAATGTTAATAAAACTTGAGAGTTTCAGAGGGGCTGAACTGTAGATTTCATGACACACAAACAAATTCAATTCAGCTGTAACCCCCTACCCTGGCTTTGCGTTCCCGTTCTGCCTTCTCCCTCTCTTTCCTGGCTTTCTCCAGCCTGGCTAGCCTCTCCTTCTCCCTCCTCTCCCGTTCTCGCTCGGCCTCCTCTCTCCTCCTCTTCTCCTCCCGTTTCTTCTTCTCGGCCTCCTTCTTCTTTCTCTCCTCTTCCTCTCTCTGTTGTCTCTCCTCTTCTTCCCGCCTCTTCCTTTCCATTTCAGCTGCCTGTCGTGATGACGTCACTGCCTTTGTTTTCTAAATTAGATAATAATTTCTCAATAAGTATACAGTATGTAAAATAGCCATTGAACAAATGCTCAAAGACACTGTCTATGTCTATCTGAAAAGCCACAAGAAATTAATGGCACTTACATTCATTTTCTGTAGAAGTTCTTGCTTTTTCTTGATTTCCTGTGTTAAAAAACAAAGAATTACTTATAAGAGAGATTAACAATACTTACAAAAGTTTAAATTAGCAAAAACAAAAGTGATAAAAATTTCATCAATTCATCATATCTTTTGCAACCTAAAACACAATGAATATATGCAAATCATGAAACAAGAGGCCCATGGGCCACTTCGCTCACCTGAGAATCTTTGACCATGCTATTCTTAACCAGATTTCCCCCTTGTAATAGCTATTGTGACCCCATCGTACACCATGGATCATAATTTGGACAATTTAAGAATCTACACTACCCTAGGATGCTTCCACCGAAGTTTCAGCTTTTGTGGCTCAGTGGTTCTTGAGAAGAAGATTTTTAAAGATTTTTCCTATATACTTCTATGTAAAACTTTGATTCCCTATTGTGGCCCGCCCAACCCCCGGGGGTCATGATTTGTAAAATTCAAAATCTAACTTACCTCAGGATGCTTCCACATAAGTTTCAGCTTTTCTGGCCAAGTGGTTCTTGAGAAGAAGATTTAAAAAAAAATTTTCCTATATATTTTTATGTAAAACTTTGCTTCCTATTGTGGCCCGCCCAACCCCAAGGGGTCATGATTTGAACAATTTAGAATCTACACTACCCCAGGATGCTTCCACCTAAGTTTCAGCTTTTCTGGCCCAGTGGTTCTTGAGAAGATTTTTAGATATTTTTCCTATATATTTCTATGTAAAATTTTGATTCCCCAATGTGGCCCCACCCAACCCCTTGGGGTCATGATTTGAACAATTTAGAATCTACACTACCCTGGGATGCTTCCACCTAAGTTTCAGCTTTTGTGGCCCAGCATTTGGCTCAGGTGAGCTAAAAATGTAACATTTCTATCTTTTTTAAACAGACAATTTGGCATCCTTTGTAAGTAATGGTTTAATTATATTAGACTTAGTTCCGAATATTACAAGCCAATTCAAATTATACTGTACCTCTTCTATATCTTTGGTTTTCTGTTCTTTTGTTTTCACTTCTTTCTTTAAGACCCCTTCAGGTATATTCATCTTTTGTTCTATTGCTGAGCATCTTTAAAGAGGAAATTCTCTTATAATGTATGAATCGCTAACTATTTACTGTATACAAGGTTATTGTTGCCCTTTCACATTTGCAAACAATTCTGCCCCATTTTAAATTTACCTGGTCCAACTTCTGTTTAAGAAATTCTACCGTGTTCTTTGGATTCGCCCTGTTTTTAATTTAAGAGTAATTTAACTTAAGAGTAGGGCAAAAGGGGCAAAAATAAAATGGGGCAAATTCAAACACATAATATATACGACATCATATGAGTTTACACATTTATGTACTTTACACTGAACACCTACTTATTATGTTGAACATCAGGGTTCATTGCACACACCCAATCATCATCAAAATCTTTGCCGATGTTATTTGATGAAAATGGTAAGGTCCGCCATCGCAGGCAATTATCTAAAATTCAACATAAACATCCAAGACCATTATTAATATTAGATTATCTTTGCATCGTGTTTAAAGGTTCATACATGTACAATAAAATTCTTATTCACGTCAATAAAACATGTCATGCATGTTTCACATTTCCACTGAATTTTTAATTCCTTGATTCACTAATTCACCGGGGATCATGAAAGAGCTTAAGCTTAAGACAAATTCTTAATGTTGAACTGAAAGGCTGTAGAAGTCAAATGACAAAAACATAAAAATGTTCCCAATACTGCATCACTACCATGTTGCTATCTGTAAATTTAGTTATTAACAATTATTAATCCTTACATGCAATCAAACATTTGACTAAAGTCAAGAGTTTCATGACCCTGGGGCCTGAGAAGACAACAAAATAAACTTACCACACTGTAACGTTACATTGATCTGCATTGCCCTTTTCCTCACAAACTTCAAATCTTGTGATGGCGGATCTTTCCATTTCTGAGATATGTACCCAAAGTTCTCCCTGGAACATGCATGTAAATGTTTTACAAGACCTTCTCCTTTTTTTCAGATTTACAGCGTGATTTCTTGTATTAGACTTTCAAAGCATTTCTCAGAATTTTATGTTTTACTGAAACAACTAGAACTGTCCAAACGGGACAAAATTTTTTTCAGATATGTACCCAAACATGAATTCTTCCAATGACCTTGAAGTTCCCCAAATGACCTTGATGGTCATGACACACCCTTGGGTCATGGGCAATCTTTGTGTGAAAAGACCTTTTATCCATAAGAAAGATATGGACTTTTTTTCAAATTTACAGCTTGATTCCATTCCATTGACCTTGAACTTCCCCAAATGACCTTGGGTCAAGGTCATGACACACCCTGTTTCTTTGTGTGAAATAAAGTTTATCCATTATGGACATGTTTTTCTTCCATTGACCTTGTATTTCATACACACACCCTTGTGTCAAATCTTTGTGTGAAATGAGAACAAAGTTTATCAAATATATGGACTTATGAAATTTTTCTTCAACCTTGAATTTTGTAACGCAATCTTTGTGTGAAATAAGAACCTACCAAGTTTATCCATAAGAAAGATGACCTTGAACTTCCCCAAATGACCTTGGGTCAAGGTCATGACACACCCTTAAAAATTTTTAAAAATATGGAAACACGATTGAGATTATTAGGTCAATTGCTAATCATAAAACAAGTTCAGTATATTTTATGCAAACTTCAAATATTAAAGTCAAATACTTACCAAAATTTTGTAACGCCTTGCTGAGCTGCAAAAAAAAAAAAATCAATTGAGATCATTAAATCAATTGCTCATCATATAACAAGTGGGAAAGGAAAGAAACTTGTTTCAAAATCAACCAATCATCTGTCTGATAAATCTCATGACACTAACCAACACCGATGTCCTTCCAATACTGGACCATGTGTTCCCCCATGGCTTTCAGTAAGTGTCGATATTCTTTGGCGTCCGCGAAGTCCTGCTTGTTGTGTGTGGGCTCCAGCACCAGGTACGGGATATCGACCACTCCTACAACCCCACTACAGTACCTGTCAACAGCAAGGGAATCAATGACTTTCAAATGTCTTCAACATGCTCCACTACATGCAAAATGGCAGACACCTGCTTGGAGTATAGAAGCAAAGCCACTACCCTAACATATACATCATTTTGGAATGATGGAGTGAAGCTGTCATTGCACAATACTGAAGTCAAAGAATTAGGTTACACATAAGAATGATGATAAAAGAAAGCAAATGACAAAGGCAATTCTATACATGCTTCCTATCTAGTGACTCATTAGCTTTCGTTTCCCTTTACCTTCAAGAAATCAAATAGATCATCATAAAAAGAATAATTTTGACATTTCTTTATTTAACTAGGGCTGGGCAATTACACTGATACTCTGGTGTATTGTGGTACAACTGTGATAATTTTTTAATAAAGTTCATGTACTTTTTAAGTTTTTATATAGATCTGATTACAATCATGTGATGTATTGAGGAACAGTAAATGCGTGTGCAAGCATACATGTTTTTTCCTGCTGAATAGTTGCATCACAATACAATTCAAAATATTGCTGTACACTGGAAGCCCTTATTACACATGTATGTTTTCAGAATGTTTCAATGATATGAAAATTTCTATCCCATGCCAATTAATGGAAGCTGTATTCTGCCCACAAAACATGCTACATACCTGCGCAGGGGTGAAGGTTTTCCACTACGAAGGCGTAAATAATGAAATCAGGATGAGGGTTAATTTATCAAACAGGGTATGATAAACAAGTACAAGATGCTAGGCAATTGCAGAAGATAATTTGGAGCACTGCATGATTTCAATACCATGCAAAAACAAGATGCTATGATTGAAATGATACAGAATATCGAAGAGGATGACAAATTAAGCTTCCTGCATGTGATAGAATTCATGCACTCTGAGCAATACATGCTTTGGTTATAACTCTAATGCTTTGCTAAAGTTATAAAATGCATTTGGTAATTTAGTAAAATGAAGCTATTTCACATGTTAGTACATCTAATTCATCTGACATCCCACACCAAATACACAGCTTCTCTCAATTCTAGTGTTGAGGGACCATGCAAATTTTACAAATGAAATTTTGCTTTAGTGAAGATAGTAAGAATTCTTGATATTTTATTCTACACAAAAAGAGACTTACAACTCTTAACCACCCCCTGCTGATTTTGAACTTGAGTTCAACATAAAATTAACCGAGTGATGTTTGAATTTGACTAAGATGTATTCTTTATGAATTTTGATAATTCATTTCAGATAGATATGATGGACCTTAGGATCCCTCCGTACTACAAGCCTACCCCCCCCTAACTACTCCCTTAAGGCTGACCACTTCCTCTTTAATGTTTTACTTACACTCCACCCTCTGTCTGTGGTCCAACTTTCTCGTACATCTTGATGAGTCGACTGCAGTTGTACACAAACACTCCATCATGGGCTCGGTTCTCCAAGTTGATTCCAAAAATAAAGTTGAGAAGTTTTGGATCTTTAAGAGCTCTGCAAGAAAACATTCATATTGGTAAATATTAATGATGCCCTGAATTGAAATGTACAAAGTTCACATATGTATTTTTAAATTATTTCAAATCATGTTTTTCATACACAAACACAGCTTTTATATTAGTCATATGATTACTTGAATCACAACCACTACACTCTCAAAAACCATCAACTATCCTCCCAGATGGGGAGACACTCTATATGATAGCTGACAAAGTTTCAAAACAAGAAGACCAAGAAGATTACTCACTTGCTCTTTCTTTCTGCTACCTGCTTCTTGAGTAGAGCATCTCTCTTCATCTCGGCTGCATGCTCCTGCGCCTTTCTTAACTCCGTCTGTATTTAAGAAAGGATATTCCAACATCAACTGCATCTTACAGATTTTTACAAAAAAATGTTTTAACATAAAAAGATTTATGCCCATAAAAAGTACATGCATTTATAATATACCAATATGTTTAAACATTATTAATTTCTTGACTTGAAGTTTCATATTTTCTTTCCTAAAAGAATCTGAAACTTGAATTGTAATGAACAGAGAAAGACTGGTCATCAAATGACACTCTAAATCACTTTTTATTCGCGTGAACTTTATTTTCGCGTAATTATGCGAGACGGTATGCTCGAGAAATTTTCATTCTCGCGATAAATAGATTTCCTTACGATTATATAGAGCAATGACCACAATTCGTCAAAATTTTGTCACATTAATAAAGAGTCATTGACTATCTCGCGAAAATAAGGTGTCGCGAAAATTAAGTGATCTACAGTACATCCAAATCAAAAATTCATCAAAACACCAACAAATTCTATTGTCAATGGCTTGTAACCAATACTTAATCAATTGTAGTGTATATAGTAACATTAAGCTGTAGTGTGAGAGCCACTGCAAGGAAAAAAACACCTGTCTTGTCATGATGATAAATTACATTCATCACTAACTCCAGGAAGTAAATTTGTTGTCAATAATATAAGATAAGGGCAGAAATGTCAAAGGTTTTTACTTAAAAAATAAAAACTTCCTCTATGTATATGCAACAACATTTTACTTTTTTTAAAATCAAGATACAATCTTTATTGGCTTCACAAAGCTACAACTTACCCTCTGGGCTTTGGTAACTGTATCACCATATTTGTTTTCAAGAAATCTGTAAACAGTAGATAGGAAAATGACTTTGTAAAGCTCAGATTTCTAACCATTTATTTTACTGACGTGTATACTTACATACATGTATATATATATTCATCATAATGTCAACAAATATCTCCAACAATACAATGAATATTGCATCATTTAAGTATGATGAAATGAAAGTAAATAAGGAAAAAAAAAACAAGAGGCCCACGGGCCTTATAGGTCACCTGAGCATTATGCAACAACTTTCCAGTTATTGAATTTGATTCATGTTTTAAGCCAGATGCTATATGGCATTTACAATTTTGAAAGAGGCACCATTGATCATCATAACAATACACTTAGCAGTTGCTTAGCTTGGTTACTTAATACCCATAGGCAGGGTAGGGGAACAAAAATGCATTCCAACTAATCAGTAATATTCAGCAATAATCAGTAGTGCCCCTAACACTGTGACAAAAACCCCTGACCCTAGGTCCACACATTGCACAAATTTTAAAAAGGCATCCTTAAAATTGCCTATCAAAAAATAAATAAATGTTTTATAAATACAAAGGAGCAGATTTCAAACAATTAATTCATTTTCAGTATATAAGTAGAGCCACCCCTCATCCCTGACCCTGGGGCCTTGAATTCACAATTCAGCAATATTAAGGCCCTTGCTCATCATAACTATATAGGTAGTTCATCTGCTTCATACCCAGAGACAGAGAAGAAAATTTTTAAAGATTTAATGTATTTTCACTATATAATCAGAGCCCCGCCCTAACACCAGAACCCCTGACCCTGGGGCCATAAAATTCATAATTTTAGAAGAGGCATTCTTGCTCATCGTAACCATGTACTTAGTTAGTTTATTTAATACCTAGGAGCAGAGAAGAAGATTTTCAAAGAATTCATGTATTTTCACTATATAATCAATAGAGCCCCCTCCCCCCCAACACCAGAACCCTTGATCCTGGGGCCTAAAATTCACAATTTTGGTTGAGGCATTCTTGCTCATCATAACTATGCACTTAGTTAGTTTATTTAATACCTAGGAGCAGAGAAGAAGATTTTCAAAGAATTCATGTATTTTCACTATATAATCAATAGAGCCCCCCCCCCCACCAGAACCCTTGAACTTGGGGCTATAAAATTCACAATTTTGGTTGAGGCACTCTTGCTCATCATAACTATGCACTTAGTTAGTTTATTTAATACCTTGGAGCAGAGAAGATTTTCAAAGAATTCATGTATTTTCACTATATAATCAATAGAGACCTCCCAACCCTTGACCCTGGGGCCATAAAATTCACAATTTTGGTTGAGGCACTCTTGCTCATCATAACTATGTACTTAGTTATTTTATTTAATACCCAGGGGCAGAGAAGAAGATTTTCAAAGAAATCATGTATTTTCACTACATATAATCAATAGAGCCCCACCCTAACACCAGAGCCGCTGACCCTGGGGCCATAAAATTCACAATTTTGGTAGAGGCACTCTTGCTTATCATAACTATGTACTTAGTTGGTTTATTTAATACCTAGGAGCAGAGAAGAAGATTTTCAAAGAAATACTGCATTTTCACTATATACTTATTTAGCCCTGCCCTAGCACTAGAACCCCTGATCCCAGGGCCATGAATTTCACAATTTTGGTAGAGGACTCAATGCTGATTACAATCATGCAAACAGTTTGACTGCTTGGTGTCCAGGAGTAAAGAAGAAGATTTTCAAAGATTGCATTAATTTTACTGGTTTTGGCCCCACCCCTCAGGCCCCAGGGGGGCAGGGATCATGAAATTCACAATTTTTGTTCCCCTTTACCCATAGATGCTTTGTGCCAAATTTGGTTGAAATTGGTTCAGTGGTTGCAGAGAAGAAGCTGAAAATGTTCCAATGTTAACACACGACGCACGACGACGGACGAAAACGGATAGCAATAGTTCACCTGAGTAAACTCAGGTGACCTAAAAAACTGTCATATTACTACAAATTGTATTAAATGCAGATTTCATCAGTGACTTGGTAGCCATTAATAATAGCCAACAATTCTGCCTAGGATAAATTAAATTATATTATCATAAATACATGTACATTTTAAAAAATGAGGCTCCTAGACTCTGTATACCCACCCTGCTGTTCTTTTCCAGCAGATTCTTCCCCCCCCATACATTTCAACATTCATATTTTCTGTTTTTTTTCTACTAAGCCAACTGTGTAATTAATTTGAATTTAGTTTTGTATAAATTCGCACATAGAAATATACACTGAGAAACTCACCCTAAAGTGACATCATAATGAGGCTACAGAGATGTTGATGAAAATATAGAAATAGGGCATGGAGAATTCAGATATTGAGTATATTTGGGAGCTTTTTAATATTTAAAATGTAAATATACATTATGTTTTTTAAGTTGAGTGTGAATTATTGATGTGTAAATCACACAGACTTGCACATAGGCATATTTTTCAAGAAGTGCCAGCATGCTTATGAAATATGCCTATTTGACAAGCCTGTGTGATTTACACACCAATAATTTACACTAAACTTAAAAACATTCTTTACATGTATGCAACTTTTAATTATGGTTATCAAGTGTACAAGGACAGACAATAGGCCAATTTCCATTTCAACTGTAACTCAGGTGAGCTAAAAAAACCAAAAAAAAAACCGCACATATCCCATTGTTGATTTGTGTTACTCAAAGATATTCAAATCACCCAACCAAAATTGACATTTTACACTTTTAAATGCTACCTATTTCACACTGACCCAGTGAAATGTTAAGACTTTAAAATGTACCTATCATGCACTGAACCAGTATAAAATTACTATAATCTACTAACTTGGCTTTGCTCTCTGCCTCTCTAGATTTGGCCTCTGCTTGCTTGGCTTCTTCCTTAGCTTTCTGATGTTCTATCTCTGATCGAGCTTTGAATCGATTTGAAGAATATTTGTACATTTTTGGTTTATATAGACAACACGCTAGTTTTTTTGTCCGGACTTTTTTGCCCTGTATGTAAATTTTCATTCTAGGATCCACATATAATATTGCTGTGTATGCTCGGAATGATTTTCTTTCTGGCATTAATCTGTGAAAAGAAGGAAACAAAAAGAAATGATTATCAAGAAAACACAGAGGATGTTTTAATGATGAAGGACAAAAAATAACATTTAACTCCAAGTTTTCCATTACACAATTAAAAGACATTTTATTTAAAATCACTGCAAAGTGTCTATGGGGTGTCTATAATGGCCATATAGGATAACTTAAAGGACCACAACTGACTAAAACAAGTCACGGATGGACATTTTTCACCAAAGTGCATTGATTTTCAAACTGATGACCCTAAAATAAATCAATTTTTTATACCCTTCATCTGAGTCAAAGTCGGATTCTGGATTTGCTAGAAGGATATCTGTAGGATCCGATAAGACATCCAATTCTGGATCTCCACTGTCTAATAGTTTCACATTATACACAATAACACAAGTCCCTGTGTTGCCCTCAATTTTATCAAACTGGGCAAAGAATTCGTCCTCCGTCTTGAAAGGAGAATACTTCAGAATGATATCCATTTCTAGTTTATGCTGCAACAAACCATAGAGAATATAAAATACGAAGATATAAATTCAGAAAGGTCATTAAGCAAGTAAACCCTTTAAATACCCTTACACTGAAAAACCTGAATTACGCTGTTTTCTGAATTATTACTTAGAATTCTTCCCTACACCTTTTTCCAATATAGCCTTTCAATTACAAAAATATAATATTCGTATAAATGTTTTAAAAATGCAATTCAAAACAATATTTAATGGAAATTCATATATTAAAACCAGCAAAAGGACAAAATGGATACTTTTACCCAGTAATTATTTTTTTTTTCAATTCTCACCTTTTCCTTTGCTTTGGCACCTGTTACCAGTGTGTTTCTGGTATTTGTTTCAAATGATGGAATTGGTACAATAACCTGTCAATAAAATAAACATACAAATTCAAAGTCATATTGTAGCTATTATGATTTTTCAATCCCATGCCTCCATTGGGATGCATATTTATTAAAATCATGTACCCTGAGGAAAATTGATAATTTATGCAGGACACTAGCCAAATAAATCACTGCTCATATTAGTGCTATAGATATGGAACAAGAAATTCTTCAAATGATTCACAAACTTCTTGAAACAAAATACACAAACAATTATTTTTCTACAAATCTCATACTCACTTCATCAATGTGTTCCTCTTCATGAAAGGACCGGGACAAAAACAGACAAGTCATTGTCGCTCCTTTCTTTGTGAAAAGAATGAGGTCGTTACCAATCCTCATGGAACCGCTGAAAGATAAATAAGGCTTTCATCAAATAAATGAGTAAAGTGTTCAAACCAGAAGTCTCTGTCGAGACTGAAGCTCTACTGGTTTGTACTTATAGCAAAGGAAAAGAAAAGTACTTAAGCAGTTGGAAATTGAAACTTTTCAACAGCAATAAATAGAATAATGATCCTTGATTAAGTCTCTTTATGTTCTTAGTGCAGTCTACTTGCATGCCACATTTATATTATAATCAGACTAAAATTGTATATGGAGTAGCATTTTGAAAGAATTTCACAGAAATTTCTATTTTTAGTAACCACCGCAATACCGTTCATCGAAATCAAAAACCGATACACAGAATTATGTATCTTATTGTAGTCTACTTGTGTGCCAAGTTATATTGAAATCAGACTAAAATTGTAGAAGAAGTAGCATTTTGAAAGAATTTCACAGAAATTTCTATTTTTAGTAACCACGGCAACACCGTTCATCGAAATCAAAAACTGATACACAGAATTATGTATCTTAGTGTAGTCTACTTGTGTGCCGAGTTATATTGAAATCAGACTAAAACTGTAGGAGGAGTAGCATTTTGAAAGAATTTCACAGAAATTTCTATTTTTAGTAACCACGGCAACACCGTTCATCGAAATCAAAAACCGATACACAGAATTATGTATCTTAGTGTAGTCTACTTGTGTGCCAAGTTATATTGAAATCAGACCAAAACTGTAGGAGGAGTAGCATTTTGAAAAATTGTTTACAGACAGACAGACGGACAGACAGACAGACAGACGGACGGACGACGGACGCATTACTATCGCATAAGCTCTTCTGGTCTCTGACCAGTAGAGCTAAAAACTTACAAATATAGGTGTTAGGGGTTTAAAGATATTCACTATCTTGATGCTTCACCTTCCAATAATCTTTCATAAAAGTAATTCCACCACTGTAAAACATGTTAACTACAAACATGCTTATGATTACAGTGAAGTGATAGTTAAAAATGCATTATACACTTACTGAATATAATAGATTATATTTCAAACAAATCAAAACTCATCCATAAGAGTTTATCCCAGGCACTTTGCTATGAGAATGATAAATACATTGTACATGCACAAATACGGATGCTTTACTATCCTACTTACGATTTCAGTCCATTTCCGTACATCCCAATGTGTGACTCATCCAAAGACCTCTTGGTAGATCTTCCAAATGTGATGATATCTGCTGTCTCATCTGTAAACATTTAAAAAGACAGTTATTGTAATTTTCTTTAAAAGACAAAATCCTTGGAATATAAAAACTCAAGTTGATAAATATGAAAACTTCCTGCATTTTTTGTATAATTTCCAAAAGAATTTGAAATAGCTGAGATCTACATGTAAGGTTGGAAAAGTTAGATTTCATACATTGCTAGGAAATTTATAATTGAGAAATGGGTTATACTGATATTTTCTTGAAATTACCCATTTTCAAAATATGTTAAAACCTGTATTCAATGTTTATTAAAGCTTACTTGGATCCATTCCTTCTCCATTATCCACAAAAAATAACATGTATCCTCCCCGCAGGCCTTCATCCGGTTCTGTAATTAAAAGTAGGTTTCTCTTTGAACTTTTTCCAATGCAAAATTCATTAACAAAAAAATTGAGAAAAGTAACATTTCTTCTTTCACTGGATTGAAAATTAGATAGCTTATCATATAATCAGTATTAATTCTACTAAAAGAATAAAACTTCTCATGGGAAGATATAAGTTTTCTCAAGGTTTTTTCTTTCATATATAAAATAAGATCCAGGCTTTTGATTCCATATCATTGATCATTGCCCTTGGTATATCATATCCAGGAACAATTACTTCTGCTCAGGTTTGTCTGGCAAATTAGTTTGATCATAGTTTGTAGATCTATACTAATTAGTTTGGCAGAGTGCTGCAAATAAAGTGCATACCTGAAAATATGTCCATTCTTGTTGCATTTGCATCTCTAAAAAAAAAAAGGGGGAAATTTTTTGTCAAGTAATCAAATCACTTCAACTTTAACACTATAAAATACAGATTGAATTTGATGATCATTTTAGCAAATGCATGCACTTACCTTGCATTATCAACCAATTCAGCAAGTGCACCAAATAAAAACTCATGAGTCGTTCTGAAATACAATGTTTCATATTAATATCAAGATAAAATTTCAGTCTTTGATTAGATATTGAAGACAGACATTCAGGGCAAAGCCCCCCCCCCCTCCCCCGGTTCCATCATACAAATGCTATAAATCCCATAAAAGTTAAATTTATATAGAAAAATGATATCAGAAAAAGGGGATCTATAGTGAGTCACATTTTCTCAGAGTTTGCTAAAGACTAGTCCCAATTTAATTGAAGGATAAGTTGGCAACTTTTATCATAGATTTAGAATTGTCACTTATATAATAACTAAAGGATTTCAAATGGCACGTTGTACGTGGTATGATATTATGATCTTTCATTTGCCATCCCATTAGGAAGAGGAAGGAATGCACACCTTAACACAAATTACTGGCAGAATTGTTCTAGGTGTACCCTTACTCCCTCCCCCAAAATTTATACATAGCTTTATTGTCTTCTTCATAATATCCTGGTGTATTGTATTTTCGACCTATTTAGATATTATTTATTAATTTACTGCAAACTTTATAGAATTTAAGAAAATATGGGCTAAAAATGTTAGCATATGTGTCTATAAATAAAATGATATAACCAATATTGCAGTTTTGTGTTTAATTTATTTATATGCCATAATATGGAGAGGGTGCAGTTTTCCTTACAAAAATATTAGCGTCTTGTGTTTTCGACCTAAATATAGTATTAACGCCCAATCAATAATGGCTATAAATATCCATTCGATATTCCAAACAAAAAAAATAATATTGTCTGTCTTTCAAAGAAATATTAAACAACTTGCATATTTTGTTTGCAAATACATTTATTCGTTGGTTGAAGCCATCTTTCTGTATCTGTGCATTTCCATAAAAAAATCAATGAAATTACGTTGCATTTTTCAGTGAAAATCTGTAAGAAAGTGCCCATATTTAAGGAAGAAAAAAATTTGTTTGATCCACCCATTCATTTCAATATTCATGCGTCTCTTTGACAGAGATCTTAATCTTCTTTCGGAAAAAATGTCATCAAAAAATCTTTGTAATTAATCGATTACGGCTTTGCTTAATCAACAGATAAAATGTACATTAGTAAAAAGACTAGAATTTCTGACAACGGACTAAAACCATCGGGGGAATTCCGTTGAATTATATTTTGGCTATTTTCACTACAGTTGTGCTTCAAAAGTATTTTTCCAAGTTTAACAACCGAAAAATAATGTTCTACCATGCGGTATCTGCACGGGAAGCAAATTGGCAAAAATAGGTCGAAAATACAATACGGTCGAAAATAGGATACGAGACGATATATCTATCAATACTTAAAATCACATTCAGCTGGAATCATGGTGTATGGCGACAATACTTTGCACTTATTATTTACGTTACCATGGATAAAGGGTCCATTACAACAAATAGCTAAAATGACATTTACATTATTCAGCATTGAGCTCTTTACATGAACATTGATTTACAAAACATGTTTCAGTATACATTATGGTGTCAATATTTACAGCGCTAACTATGTTATGACAATTCAACTTACGAATTTGTGTGCAAATATTCAAAACTTAATTGTGCACGGCTGAGTGCGTTATAGCTATTGCTAGTCATTTTCTTGGTCTTTTGGCAATATAATAACGCAGTATTCCTTTCTCAATAGTGCGCGAAAAATGACTTCATGGGATGCCGACCGTCCTCCTGTATTTCACGATGTCCATGCAAAGTCACCATCCTTATTACATGCAAGTTCACGCTTTAAGTTTTTGTAGGCATAGCTATGTGTAAGACTGTATAATTATCTATAGATTTCTTAGAAATATTTATATTTATCTTCAGATCCATACACAGCCTCATGTAGCCGAATCACAGCATTTCCTGTGTATACAACGATTCATCCACGTGTCAGCGATAGAGTAAATGTCATCATACAGTATCAACATGAAGAATATTAATTGAATTTTTAAAAATAAGACAACTTAATTCTGCAATATTGTAGTGATAATTTTTGTTTTATTAATTTTATCCCATCGCGCATGTATAAATAATTTGGAACTACTTTCAGATCTCATTTTGAATCAAAATTTAGGATTCAAAATTGACAAATCGAAAAAAAAAATTGTAAATTCGTGTATGAAACAGATATGAAAATGAATAGTATTTTTTTTTTTCAAATGTTAAATATTAAAAAATGATTGTGTAAATTTTATAATGAATGAATTATCATTTTTGTCAATTTTCTTTTTCCTACACTTTTGGTATGAATAAAATGGAAGACGAGTCCGATTCAGATAGTTCAGCCGATGAAATTGAAAATCAGCGACTGAAAGAGGCAGCTTTAAGTGCTGAAACAATCGTAAGAGAGACCAAAAGTTAGTTATCCTTATCAAAATATCCTATGTTATTATACATTATTAAAAGTAATTATAATTATGATTAGACTGACCCGAATTTCCTCTAAAGAAAAAAAACGTGTTTACACGAATTTTTCTGATATTCCAATAGAGACTTCATCTTCGCTGTAATAAGTCAAGGGTTTCTGATACGCTAATCTCCTGCATATGATTTTGTTCTTTAAGTTTAACAACTTGTTTGTATCCAGTGTATTATTTTTCATTTGATTGTAGTGCTAAAAAATCTTCATGATTGTGATACTTGATGATATATTTTTGGAAGTTGGGTCAGCCCACTAATCAGAATGTTGATTGCGTAAATTAAATACTAATATTTTTAAAATGCAAATTTATTTAGATACATTTTTCAGGAAAAGAAACAAGGAACCAGGAAAATGGATTGCTACCATCCCAAAGGTATAACATTATTGATTTTTATACCATGTAAGGTTAGGTACATTTGACCACAATATGGAATCAAAATTATTCATCAGAATAAAGAAAATCTTCCTTCTAATAACAGCAGGGCCGGTGTGACTCAGGTGAGCATTGTGGCCTTTGAACCTCTACTCTGCTTCTAGTTTCTATATTTCATCTTTTTAGATTTTGAAATTTTAAAGTATGTGCTGTTATACAGTTAATTTTATATTTTAGATCTTCATCTCCAGTGCCTGACCATAATCCACTGAATACAACACCAGAATTTAGAACTTTTGTAGCCAAAAAGTTGTCTGAACTTTTAGATAGGTAAAGTCTGTGAATCTTGCTCAGAGGATGGATCAGCTAGGCATTCTTGTAATTTTAACAAAATTTCAATGAGTGAACATAAAAAGATTGTTCTCTATAGAGTAATTATGCATTAATTTCCATAGAAGGAATGGTTATTGGAAATCTTAAGTTTCTAAAATTTACTAGATGGAATGATTTAGCAGTTTTTCTTACACTGCACCTTAACCTTTATCAGTTCATTTACCATCGGATATTTCTATGATTGAAAGAATTTTTCGTAAATTATATCATTTTTGTAGAAGTCTCAAAGATAAAGATGAAGAAATAAAGAAAAATGACAAGACGGAACAGGATACAGGTAAAAAAATCTTTTAAGGATACACCAAAGGCTTTTTTCAATAATTTTGTCAATTTTGAGATTTTTGGCTTAGAAAAGGATGCTAATCACTGCTTTATAATGCATGAAAAATTATTGCTGATTATTAAATGGTTTTCTAATTATTTAACAGTAATCAAACATAAATACTACCACATGTGAATGTGTCGTTATTGGAGCTTCTGATTCGATCTGTGACTGTCTGCTCCTGAATGGAGCAATAAATCACTGTGACCACTTGGGGAATTCTTCACTAGCCACACAGAGGTTAACAGTAATTAAACTACAGGGAACCCATCTTTAGGGAAGGAGATGTAACAGGTCACTAATGACCATGAAATTGGAGGTGGAGCTTAGCTCTTGCCATTTTGCCTGGAAATCTTTCTGATTCAGAATTGAACCTATTTTACTTAATTAAAACACTTAAATATAGAAAAGAACCTCCCATTCTTGTGAATATGCATAGAAAATATAGATGAGTGACAGGTATCCAAAGCTGAATCTCCAAGGTGTCATATATTTCTAGCTTTGGCAGAATTTGTTGTGTAATGGGTTTTTGCTCTCTACTGTAAAATAAGATCAGACAGTTGGTGGTATTATTTCAAAGGATTCAGCTCCCTTATTTATTGACCAATTTCTCTGAAAACTGGCTAGATTGTGTCTCAAATGTGTGTTCCCAAAACCTTATCTCAGATTTTTTATATCTTGCTTAGTTCTTGAATTATTGGGGGAAATGTAGAATTGGGCTAATATATTGGTAACATTGAGGGACAAATGGATGTAACTTTTGAACTAAAAGATTTATCAAAAATCTGAGATACGGTTTTTAAGTTCAATCTTTAATCTACCTTGAGGGAAAATTATGACTTTGAGAGGTGGAATACAAAAAGTTGATTTATAAAATACAAATGCACTTACATTTACATTAAAATATGAATTATTTTTTAAGAAGAATAAAATGAAAGTTTAGATTAGGATCATTAAATAGTAAATTTAACAAGCTTTAAAATGATATATACTTTTAATATGCTATCTTTGATAATGAAAGAATTACAAGCAAATTAAATTCTGCCATTTGGAAACCTTTGGTGTATCCTTAAACTGTATTTTCCACCATTGTTTGAGAATGGGCCAGATCCCTTCAACTGAAGGAAAGAGAAGAAAAAAGTCTTACAGTTAAATGTATTTTCCTAATTTTTTTTAGTAAGGGAAGTGGTAGGCCCTAATATTCAATCCTATCTATAAAATCTAGTAAAACTGTATTTTGCAATTGCTTCCTTGTTGTAGGTATCAAGCTCTTCTCGGCATCCACCACGTTGATAAGACAGGTTAATGAGGAGACACCTGTTCCTATAACCTCCTCTGCCAAACAAAGGCCACCCATTGTCAAAAAAAGGAAACTTGACAGCAGCAGTGATAGGTAGAATTTAATAACACATTATAGCATTTTATTACACACTTAGTAATAAATACAGGATTTTTGCATATGCGATATGGCTGACGTCACAATAGCCGTATCATCCCTGCAGGGCTGATATGGATTTGCGGGGCTGATAACCTATATCAGCCCCGCAAATCCATATCAGCCCTGCAGGGATGACACGGCTATTGTGACGTCAAAATCACACCCTCAGTAAATTAAACCACAAAAACAGTACTTGTGATCATACACAATTTTTGGTGGGTTCATATTCTCTTAATTTTAACTTTATGAAAATAAGGTTAATCTTAATTTACAAATACATGTGATAGATTATTTTCAAATTACGGATCGAGTGCATTGGAATAAAAGTAGAAACAAACCCAAATCGTATGAGCGATAGACTATATACATGTATGTAAGAAGTCCATGCATAATTATTTACTTATTTTCTTCTCAACTTAATGTATGCTGTATTTTATTACTAAGTATGTAATAAACATATTAATACATACCCTTTTCCATATCACATCCTGTATCAGCCCTCGGCCAATATCAGCCCTCTGGCCTTCGGCCCTCTGGCTGATATTGGTGTCTCAGGCTGATACAGGATGTGATATGGAAAAGGGTATGTATTATTCTCTATATACTCTTTACAGTTGAACTTGGATATTTCAAACACTGATATCTTGCATAGCATGAATATATGTCAAAGTGAATTTGAAGTCCCAACCACTTATACTTGTAGTATTTTGCTCTTGCTATCTCATAGCCTCACATATAATTTTTTCTCAGTCCCAAAGAGATCAAATTAACAAAGTTTGACTGTACTTTTCTTCCATCACCTTAGCAGATAAATGAAATAGGATCTCTAGCAAAGGTAGCAGGGTAGACACTTAGAGATCACTCTGGTATACACAGTCAAACCTCATTATCTTAAACTCAGTGAGACCAAGAAAAACACTGAGATATCAGACAGGATTTCATATACTGTAAACCAACTTTTATTTGTGACTTCATTTCACAATTTACTGGGGGTAAATTAGTTTGTGATGATTAATATGTGTTATCAAGCCTTTTTTTAATCTGTTATAAATAGATACAGAGAATTTAAGGACTGGTTCGCAGGGAGAAATATTCTCGATGACAAGGCTCTCGTGAACCTTGCAAAAATTTCTTTGGCACAAATAAAAGTTGGTTTACAGTATTCAAGTTACAGATGAATTTCATATATTGAAGTTGCAGACAGGATTTCTTATATTGAAATACATGTACATACAGTAATTTGAAGTAAAACAAAATAGATTAGACCTTAACCTTCCTTCGACATGTCCATCATATTCAATATATCTGTGTTTGAGATAATGAAGTCATGTCCATGTAATCCCTTAATTCATTCAATTCCATATGGGATTTGAGAACATTCAACATTGTTCCAAGTTGCTCAGGGACAAAGCACATAAAGCCCAAGTCTAATGTTATATCATTTATCTGTCTATCTATTTATAGAGTTGACACTTGATAAAATTCTTATGAATTTCAAAGTAAATGTTACTTTTACCATTTTATTCTTACATTTTAGTTCAGACGAAGAGAGCAAATTAGCAGATGCTGCCATATCTGTTGATCAGATAATGAAGGAAAGTCAATCTCCTTACATTAAGACTCATAATAAAAAAGAAAAGACAATACTCATAGTGAAAGAAGAAAAACCAGCAAAGAAAAAGAAGAAAAAACACAAAAAGAAAAAAGACGAAATAAAAGTTTCATGAAATATCAATTTTTTTTTTTTATGTGTTTTGTTGGGTTTTCTTGAAAGAAATATGCATGGAAATATGTCAATCAATAATCATGAGGATAAAACATGCAATCTAAATGGGAAAAACAGTGTACCATATGATTGGTATTTCCATATTACCACAAATTAGACTTGTTGAGAATCATGGTTCTGATTATACAATAATTAAGTTTACTAATTTACATATACTGTACATGTACTGTACTTTAAAGCTACATGTCCATTGAAGAGCTTAGCTTTTTGAACTTTTGCTTAAATGATCATTAGACATTCATTCAGATCTAAAGTATTTCTTCCCAAATTGGTTTCTAAAGATTATAATTAGATGAAATGAAAGAGTACAAAACATAAGTACCTGGGTAGCTCAGAATCTGAAAAATATACTGTTTACAGGGTTATTTTCTCCCCATGTTATTTCGCCCTTTTACAATTGAAAACAATTTTGCTAATTTTTTTTATATTCGCTAAGACACAATTCTGTTTAAGAAATTATACTGTGTTCTTTGAATTCGTCCTGTTTAAAATTCTCGCAATTGAGATCGGGGGTGGGAGGGATTTCCCTGTGTACAGTAATGTGGCATGCAGGAAAATTTGATTGCCACATAGCTTGGTTGAGCACCTGACTTGTGATTCAGGGGGCCTGGGTTCAAATCCTGGATCTGGTCTGTCACACTGTCACATTTTTCCCCCTCGCTGTGTACATTTGATGCCTTGCCATGCCCTTGGAAACACACATTAAGAGATCTGCCAGGGAAGAGCCTGGGTTGGTGTCTTTGGGAACAAAAACCTTTAAGGTTATATAAATTATACCTCAACAGGTTAAAGTAAAACAAAGAAATTTGTGTTTTGTGAGGCTTTATTTTACCTGTAGAAGAATTAACTGTAGCAACAATAGAGAGAGGTCAATCTCTTTAACAGTATATATACAAATACAGTAACATAAGAACATTTAGAACAGTAACAGGTGGTTAACATCTAATCAATAATCAATGTACTTCAATCAAAATAAAGCAAAACTTTAACAGCAGAGAGATTGGTACGGTTCAGTGGAATGTATTGCTGCATATTGGTATACATGTATTTATCATAATATGCATCTTCATATATCATATTAAATTGGCAAAAAAGTTGGAAATCCCTTTTGAAATCTGGCAGGCAAGAACACATTTTTTCAAATGACAAGTTGATGTACATGCACATGACTAGGGTATTCCATTTTAAAAAATTGTAAATAATTTGATGAAGGATTTGTTCTGTATATATGATTGGGAATATGTAACCAGCTAACCAATTACAAATGGTAACCAGTTAGAAAATCTATACTTGGTTAGCTGAAAAAAATTAGATACTTAGATTTGAACACAATTTTCTAAAAATTTATTTATAAAATTAGAAACGTCTGCATTAAAGTTGGAATTTTTTCACAAATCTGATTTAGAAGTAATTACCGGTATGCATCTCCCATGGTTGAAACTGCTAGTGAGCCAATTGGTCAGGTTGTGAAGTACTGTATGTGTTACCGGGGAAATTATGGTTTTTAAAAAGTGTTAATTGCTTTTTTTAATGATACAACATTACTGTGGAGTAATATGAATATATTTGCTGCCGTCAGCTTTTTTAAAATCATTTTTCATGGTTTTCTCATTTTCCCCTTGTTTATTGAAAAAAAAAAACAATATATGTACATGTAGTTTCCTTACCAAGATAAACAGATTATTTCTAACTTCTAATGTTTCATTTTGAAAGTCTTCTTGTGTACATGAATAGAGCAACTTGCAGAGAGAAAATATTTCATACGATTGGTTAATTTGTCAGAACAACTTGTGATCAAGAATTCCGTATTTGATTGCCTTCCCTAACATATGACAATAAATCTGGAATGCTTTATACATGTAATTTTGTGTGTTTTTTGTCCAATCGCTGAAAGCAAAATTCAATTTTAAAATAATTTAAATGAACGGGCATACAGATTCATTAATAACAAGCTAATAGACATTATTAAATGTATACATGTATACTGAAGCATTAAAATACATGTATGTCAATATGCATATAAAAATTTGATTGCTTATTCTTTATTATGTGTATAGAAGATTTTTTTATATGGAATGTTTATCACACTGTAATGATGATTTTATAACCTCAGAATTTTTCATTTCACATGCTGAATACTATCATTTAGTTAAAAAAAAGTATTTAAAAAAAAAAACAAAAAAAGAAAGGATCGATTAACCTCTCACATTTGTCGAGAGACATAACCACTAGACCACGGAATTCTACGCGATGTGAAGTATATGCAGAATTGAAGTCACATACATGTATATATTCATGTTTTTATGTTCGGTATTCTCAAAATTTTACACAATCCATGGTGTTTGATTTATTTAGCCTTTATTAAACAGTTCTAATAGATGTAATAAGAACATAATGTCCGCCGAGAACCTGTTTTATACGCAATAACTCTCCTCATGCCCCTGCGCTAAAAATAGCGACATGTAATACTATAAATACTAATAAAACAAACGGGTCGGGGCACTTTGAGAGGGGCGAGAGACGTCCTAGGAGTTTCGATATAAAATTACATTGCTTAAGCTCAAAATCTTCTTGAAATATCGCCCGGAAATGATAGTTTTACATACATGTAATTTTGTGTGTTTTGACCTCAAAATCAATAGGGGTCTTCATTAGGCCACAGGGTGTTGTTATATAAAATTTCATTGCAATAGCTCAAATGGTTCTCGAGATATCGTGTGGAAACGAAAGTGTTTTAACAGACAGAATTTGCTTATTTATGACCTTGACCTTTGACCTTTTGACCTCAAAATCAATAGGGGTCTTCTTTAGTCCATAGGGAGTTGCTATGCTAAATTTCATTGCAAAAGCTCAAAGGGTTCTCGAAATAATGTGGAAATAAAAGCGTTACAGACAGACAGAAAGACGGACGGACGGACAGACGGACGGACAGACGGACGGACGGACGGACAAACCCAAATTAATATCCCCCACTTTTCAAGCGGGGGACAATAAATAATGAAATACAATTAATGATATAATAAATGGGAAAACCTGATAAATCATTTTTAGAAAGTAAACCATGATACAGTATATTCATCAAGTTAAATTAATCTTTTACTTGAAGCATTACATGAAAGAAGACTGTTTATCAAAGTAAATAATTTGAAAAAATCATGTACATTCTGTAATAATTAACAGACATTCTTCACAAAGTTTCATCAAAACAAAAACAAAAAAAATCCCATCATCATAAAACTTGAGATCTGAACAAGTTTGCCACCTGTTACATCCAAGCACAAAATCGTGTACATATAACATTAACAAACGGAAAATGCATTAAATATTGCATTTCATAAAATAACCCAATTGAATATGTAGGGCTGGATCAACATTAAGTTAGAATGAAAAAAAAAATCTTATATATACAATTGTTGCAATGTACACTTTTCCTTGAACCATCATATGTCACCAGTTATCTTTAATTTACTCAACTTCCCCAAACAAGAGCATTTCATACACACCAGGTACATAATAGTTTTGTTATTGTACAAAAATAAATCTTTGACTATAAATAAGGAAGATGCACATGTAAAAGGGAAAATAAAAATGCTTGACAAACTAAAACAGAATGTAACTGAAATTTCAAAAACTCCCTTCATAGGAAAACATATCCCACTTTCCTGTATATAATCAGTTGAACATGAAAACAGCTGATGAATATTGCCCCCCCCTTCCTACTCCCCTCTCAGAGGGTTAATAATTGCTATGACTTCTAAACTTAATCTTAAATCAATAAGACATACAATTATAAATGAAAATAAACAAGAATTGGGGAACTTTACCTTTCTCTATCAAATGTAATATTTTTTATATTAATAATATTTATCACATTTTGAGCTAATAAATTTGGTCCCAATATGCAAGTACATGTATTTATAAATAAACAATAAGTGAAATATTTGTTGTATTATGCTTCATACACATATAATATGCTTTACCTATCTCCATGTCAACAGTTTTGTCTTTTGGCAAAACTAACCAATGACTAACCAATTTTTCTATATTTTTCCCCTAAATTTGACTGTATGATAAACTTCTTTACTGTACAATATCAGGGCATAAGTATGTGTATTAAGTGAATACATATTTGACATATATATATGGTATCTTATCTAAATTGAATTGAAATTTCAAAGATTTCACAACATCACAAAATGCTAAAGTCTTAGCTTATCTACTGGTAATGGCAAGATGCAAAAGTTGGAATTCCAATACAGCAATAGTTTACAGAGAGAAAATATTTGATTTGCCTTGCAGTATTTCAGCTTGAAAGTAAATCAATCACCCTTTTGCACTTTACAGATTATAACAGCAAGTGCATGAGATCAAATATATGTGATCACAATATCCAGGCCCATAAATAGTACCATGTGTACTACCAGTTTACCAGAGTGAGAGATTCTAGCAGTGGCCTTTTATCACATGGGAGCATCACAATATCGGCCTTAACCATCACAGTGTAGGATAAACATGAATTTATGGCACAACATTTGGTGTCCAGTGAGCAACAAAGTACAAGTCGTGTACACACAATGTCTTTTACATGATGAAGATGTTCATGGAATATTGCACTAAATCTGAACCTTTTTTGTGTCGTATTTACACTTTGGTTGGTACCTGGAAAAAAAATCATTGATTTAAGCATGTTTTCTTGTATTCTTTATGCAGCTGATTTAGGTAATTGCAATGGTATTAAAATTACCCCCCCCCCCCCAAATCTATATGCCAGTAGTCTACCTCAGTACAGGTATTTTTTCAGCATTCATTTCCAATTGTTAACATTAGAGAGAAAAATAAACAGTTGGAAAATCATACTCATTTTGAGGTGGGGGGGGGGGTCCCTCAACAATGGGCCACGATGCTAACCCGAGTCAAGTTAGATCTATTGCTTCAGAAAGTTTTTAAAAAGATGAAAATATTTCCCTCTATTGTCCAGTAAGAATTTTTGCACTACCTGAAGATGCTTTTAACATTACTGTGATTAAATCATGCACATATTGTTTTTTTGAAAAGTTTTCAAAGATTGTTTATCATATAGTCTTATGTAAAACTTCCCTATCATGGCCCAACCCTACCCATGGTGTTTACGATTTGGACAATTTAGACTATCTTCAGAAGATTCATCATTGGTCCAGTGTTTCTTGAAAAAAAAATTTCTTGTACATTGTCAGTGTAGAACCTATTGAAACCCTATTGGTCATGATCTGTACAATTTAGAATCTACATTTCCCATGGAAGCTTGTACATAATTTTCACCTTTTCTGGCCATGTGGTTCTTGAAGAGAAGATTTTTCTTCTTTTTTTTTGTAATGTAAAACTTTCAGCCCCATCTTATCCCCAGAGGTCATGGTTTTTAACAATTTAGACTTTAAAACTTCCCTAGGATGCTTCCACATAACCTTCGCTTTTTCTACTTCAGTGTTTCTTGAGAAATTTTTTTTATTTCATTAACAAATTTTTGCCTTTTCTTGATTATCATCCCTTGGAAGAGGACTTGGATCTTTATTTGAAAAAAAAAAAAAAAATCTCCTTTACCCAAAGATGCTTTGTGCCAGTTTTAGTCAAAATTGACCTTGAAGTTCTTGAGAAGAAAATGAAAATGTGAAAAGTATACAGACGAACGGGTAGAGGAACACCAGAAAAGCCCACTTGAGTTTTCAGCTCAGGCGAACTTACCGTAATTTTCAGATAATAGGTCGATACTTTTTTTCTCAGAACCGCTGGGGTCGCCCAATATACGAATTCAACCTTTCTAAGGCTCAAGTTTACGAAAAATTCCCAAAATCAATAAAATTTACGTCAATTTCAAAGCAAATCTGTGCCACTTTCATACCTTTTTTCATTATTTTACGCAGAAAAATTAATGCCCAGATAAACAATAAAATGTTTATTCTATAGCTTTCTTACAAAATAAATTCCATTAATTATCCGTTGATGACAAAGGAAAACAACATTGCTTCTATTAAATAATTCCTCAACGTATTATCCATTAACATCATGCGGTATCCATCTTGTGAAGTTAGGAAGTCGCTATCGTTTACTAAAAGTAAAACCACAACCGTATCAAAATTTAAAATACGGAAAAATTTTCAAGGTCACAACTGTAGTGTTTTTACCATTTATTAGTAGCGATAAATTGACATAGTATATTAAATATTTTTTATTGTCTTAAGCAAAGAATTAGCAATAAATACGGGTGACAGAAATATAATTTACATTGAATTACCGGCATACAAAGATTGGCTTCTAACAGAATTTTAATTGTCTGAAAGATGGGAGGTCAACATTACCGCTACATCGCCAAAAATTTCAACTCATTACCGCTACATTTTGTCAGATTTTCGACCGATCATTACCGCTACATTTTTCCTGCAAAAAACAACTCATTACCGCTACATACTGAATCAGCCAAAAACAACTCATTACCGCTTCATATCGATTTAGCCTGGTATGGTTCGGTATACGAGTTCTAATCAACAGAATTCACTCACTATCTAATCATCATTAATTATAGTAATCATAATTTATAGTTCATATCCGAGCATTTTTGATTTTTGGCCAAGATCCAGTCTGTCCAGACAAAAAGTTACTTGAAGATGCGTGCTGCAAGAAACAGGATTCTCCCAGGACGAAAGGGGAATAACAACACAGCACAAAAAAGGGAACTGAAAGCTAAATACGACAGTGAGGAAATGACAATGCAACAAGATGTCAAGAAAATGGCTTTCAAGGCTTTACCGATAGTGTAAAAAAACATTTGACAAAACTTAGAATTTTATCTATGAAAAGTGCTTGATTTTAATTTTTTGTGTTTTATGAAATAAAATTGATTTTAATAGAAAACAAGAGGCCCATGGGCCACATCGCTCACCTGAGAAGCTTTGACCATTCTGTTCTTTACCAGATTTCACCCTTGTTATACATAATGCATCCCCACCCTACCCCACTGATCATAATTTAGACATTTTGAAATCTACACACCCACATGATCCTTCCATGGGCACATATGTTTCAGCTTTTTGGCCCAGTGGTTCCCGAGAAGAAGATTTTCAAAGATTTTTCCTATATATTTCTATGTAAAACTTAGATTCCCTATAATGGCCCCGCCCTTCCCCCGGGGGTCATGATTCCTACAATTTAGAATTTACACTACCCCAGAATGCTTCCACATAAGCTTCACTTTTTCTGGCCCAGTGGTTCTTAAGAAGAAAAATTTCAAAGATTTTTCCTATATATTTCTATATAAAACTTTGATTCCCCATTGTGGCACCACCCATCCCCCGGGGGTCATTAATTGAACAATTTAGAATCTACATTATACCAGGATGCTTCCACATAAGTTTCAGCTTTTCTGGCCCAGTGGTTCTTGAGAAGAAGATTTTCAAAGATTTTTCCTATATAGTTCTATGTAAAAATTTGATACCCCATTGTGGCCCCGCCCTTTCCCTGGGGGTCATGATTTGAACAATTTAGAATCTACACTATACCAGGATGCTTCCACATAAGTTTCAGCTTTTCTGGCCCAGTGGTTCTTGAGAAGAAGATTTTCAAAGATTTTTCCTATATATTTCTTTATAAAACTTTGATTCGCCATTGTGGCTCCACCCATCCCCCGGGGGTCATGATTTGAACAATTTAGAATCTACATTATACCAGGATGCTTCCACATAAGTTTCAGCTTTTCTGGCCCAGTGGTTCTTGAGAAGAAGATTTTCAAAGATTTTTCCTATATATTTCTATGTAAAACTTTGATTCCCTATAATGGCCCCGCCCTTCCCCCGGGGGTCATGATTCCTACAATTTAGAATTTACACTACCCCAGGATGCTTCCACATAAGCTTCACTTTTTCTGGCCCAGTGGTTCTTAAGAAGAAAAATTTCAAAGATTTTTCCTTTATATTTCTATATAAAACTTTGATTCCCCATTGTGGCTCCACCCATTCCCCGGGGGTCATTAATTGAACAATTTAGAATCTACATTATACCAGGATGCTTCCACATAAGTTTCAGCTTTTCTGGCCCAGTGGTTCTTGAGAAGAAGATTTTCAAAGATTTTTCCTATATAGTTCTATGTAAAAATTTGATACCCCATTGTGGCCCCGCCCTTTCCCTGGGGGTCATGATTTGAACAATTTAGAATCTACACTATACCAGGATGCTTCCACATAAGTTTCAGCTTTTCTGGCCCAGTGGTTCTTGAGAAGAAGATTTTCAAAGATTTTTCCTTCATATTTCTTTATAAAACTTTGATTCACCATTGTGGCTCCACCCATCCCCCGGGGGTCATGATTTGAACAATTTAGAATCTACATTATACCAGGATGCTTCCACATAAGTTTCAGCTTTTCTGGCCCAGTGGTTCTTGAGAAGAAGATTTTCAAAGATTTTTCCTATATATTTCTATGTAAAACTGTGATTCCCCATTGTGGCCCCGCCCTTCCCCCGGGGGTCATGATTTGAACAATTTAGAATCTACACTATACCAGGATGCTTCCGTATAAGTTTCAGCTTTTCTGGCCCAGTGGTTCTTGAGAAGAAGATTTTCAAAGATTTTTCCTATATATTTCTATGTAAAACTTTGATTCCCCATTGTGGCCCTGCCCTTCCCCTGGGGTTCATGATTTGAACAATTTAGCATCTACACTACCCCAGGATGCTTCCACATAAGTTTCAGCTTTACTGGCCCAGTGGTTCTTGAGAAGAAGATTTTTTAATGACCCCACCCTATTTTTGTCTTTTCTTGTATATCTCCCCTTGCGAGGGGATATGTCCCTTCATTTTAACAATTTAAATTCCCCTTTACCCAAGGATGCTTTGTACCAAGTTTGGTCAAAATTGGCCCAGTGGTTCTTGAGAAGAAGTCGAAAATGTGAAAAGTTTACAGACGGACAGACAGACAGACGGACAGACGGACAGACGGATGGACGGACGGACGACGGACAAAATGTGATCAGAAAAGCTCACTTGAGCCTTCGGCTCAGGTGAGCTAAAAAACATCCTGCTCGAAGTCCTACTTTCACCTCTCCGTGGTGAGCAGGGGAAACAGGTCTTATGCATTTATAGGTTGTACTGTACACACATATGTGGCTGGCGAACGAAAGAGGCAATGTAGCGGTAATGTATACTTTTTTATGTAGCGGTAACGTAAGGTTTTTTGTAGCGGTAATGACTATGTAGCGGTAATGAAAATTTTGAAAATGTAGCGGTAATGATACGCACCCTGAAAGATAAAGGAATTTACACTGTGTACACAAAGGTGTAACACCTGTGTTCAGTTGATTTAAATGCCTGCGGGGCATGATTATAACAAACCCACGTGCCGTTATAGGGTATTAGTGTTACACATCATTGCACAAACAAAGCCGTGAAATTCATGTTGAGAGTCAAATTGTGAATGTACTCTCAATTAAATTCATAAATTAAACTTACTAGAGTGTTAATATGATTTCAATTCTTTACTGTTGCTTGATATATACATTCAATGGTCATTTGCGTGTTTTAGCGAATCCCTGGAGAAGAAAAATAAAAATGGCGGACATCGAAGTAATTGTCGTCCACCGGTAAATAATGTCTGAATAAAGTTAACAGGAATGTGTCCAAGTTGTTCTGAAATCGGAATTACTATTCTTTGGTCTCGGGTATTTCCCGAATATTATAGCTGTAAAATAATAATGTATTTACGTGTTATTTATGCCTTTGATTTAACAACGGTGTGAAACTACGGAGGCATTGAACAGGCAAGTTGGAAAAAAATAAGTAGTAACACAATTCAAAGAAGTTTTAACTACTTTAAAAAAAAAACTTTATTTAAATTCTGTACTCATTAAAATACCTGTTTAATTTCTTGATACGTTTATGTCACGGAATAACCCCGGAAATTCTAGGGGTTTACCTGTTCTGATACGTTGTATCTGCGTAAGCATCTTTAGAAAACGGGAAGCAAAACCTCGTCCTATATAGTAAGTTCGTCCTATCTTAGGATTTTTCAAAAATTAAGGCTGAAAGTGAGCCTTTCGACCTATATACCCCATCGACCTATAACCCAAAAATTACGGTATAATAAATATTGTGGAGTGACAATTTCTGAATAACATTAAACAATAGCTACCTCTGAGTATGAGCCAGACTTGCTTTTGTGGGTGGCTGGATGACCTTTGATGAGGGCGTAACAGATAACGGTCACAAACATGACGAACAGGAAGTAGGTGGTGTGCATCAAGTGAAGGTTGATAACTGATCTGTCCTCCTGTAAAATCATCAACAAATATGTTAATGTGGAATGTTCACAAATACAACACTCCATACCTTCTAAATTCAAGGTTTACTACTAATATATGTAGATAGTACACATGAGTGGTGGACTCTATTTATTGATTGATTTTTTTTTCATATGAATCTCTTTTCAAACACTGTAGATCATCAAAAATTTGTGACACCTAATTTTCGCAAGACAATTAATTGATATTTACAATTAGGCCAACTTTTTTCTTTAAATTGTGGTTATTTTTGTGTAGAATCATTGAAAATCCAAAATATCAGAGACTCAAATTATTTACTCTCAGAGAATGAAATTTTTGTGAGCATTCACTCTTAAGTGACTATCAAGATTATGTACAAATAAAGTTTACAATACACCTGTAAACATTTCTTTCTTTTAGAACAAACATACTTGACCCCTTTTTTATTTTTTCTTACCAAAGTTAACAACATATTCATGGTGGGATCTAACTTGTACTTCATTGTGACTCGAGGTAGATGGGCACACAGATTTTCTGCGGTGTAGCTTCTGGGATACCCGACCATTCTAGAACTGTAGTCACCCACTCCCTCAGTGACACTCACAGTGCTTCTACAGCCTCCAAAATGTCTGAAAATTGGGTCATCAAAAATAAATTTAAATTATTGATTGATCAAATTCTCAATCTCTCCCTTAGGGGATGACCATTTGATTTTAAAGATGGGCCTGACAGATTTTGGAAATAAATAATCTGTCTTCCAAAATGTTGAAAATTTAGAATTTTGGACTTTGTTTTTTTTTTATTGGCTTGTCAAGAATCAAATGGTCACCCCTATAGGTTTCACCTTCAATTTCCAGTTTTACCATTTTGTTAATTTGTTTCCACATAAAATTTTATATCAAACATGTGACAAATCAATAACTATTTTAATTCATTATTTATAATAAAGGATACAGACTGAGAATATGAAAATTGCGAAAGCATTTCATACTCAAATGTTATGTACATACACTCGTGTGAAACTGATCCACTTATACATAATTAATACTCATTTATGAATTTTTAATGAATTAAATTTGTAATGCCATGAAGTTTTCAACAAGATTTCCATCAAATGACATTTTCTGAAAGGGTTTGTTTTCAACTTGGTGAATGCATTAAAGCTAGTACACTTTTGAATTAACTAAATTGATTGCCAAATGTTTTACCGTTGGCTTGGAAAAAAGGAAGCTGGTCCCTGAAAATTTATGCAGGTCAGAATTTTAATTTTCTGGCAGTTTTTATCTGTACAAACTGCTTCATTCCATTTGATAGGCAGCATCATGGACACATTCATACTCATTTTAGAGGCTAAACCTGAAAATTATCATTGAATGTGCATTAAAAAATTTAAAAAGAAGTTTGAGAGAGCAGAGAGACACATCTAAATCTGAATTATTTTTCAATATCTGCAAGAATAGCAAAACCAAGGTTCTAAAATTGGGAATTGATATAACTGCATCATGTGCATACTCTCTCAATTCTGACAATGATACAGAACGAAAAATGCTAAACAAAAATATTTGACAGAATACTATATTTTAATTAATGTATTTTTAAAATAGATTAGCAGAAGAAATATTTTAATCAATTCACCTATTTACACCGGTGTCATATAATATATTGAACCCCGCGATATTTTGAACCCGGGTTCAAAATATCGCTGCGAAATATTGAACCCCCCTATAAAATATTGAACCCGGGGTTCAAAATATTATGGCCATAAAATATCGAGTCCCCCTGTCCTTTAAATTTAAGAGGGTGGGGGGTTCAAAATATTATGGCCATAAAATATTGAACCCACCTGTCCTTTTAATTTATGAGGGAGGGGGTTCAAAATATTATGGCCATAAAATATCGAGTTTTGCCCTTTAAATTTAAGAGGGATGGGGGGGGGGTCAAAATATAATGGCCATAAATATTGAACCCCTTTGTCCTTTAAAATTAAGAGGGAGGGGGTTCAAAATATTATGGCCATAAAATATCAAGTCCCCTACCAATTTAATTTTACAGGGAGGGGGGTTCAAAATATTATGGCCATAAAATATTGAGTCCCCCTGCCCTTTTAATTTATGAGGGAGGGGGGTTCAAAATATTATGGCCATAATATATCGAGTCCCCTGCCCTTTTAATTTTACAGGGAGGGGGGTTCAAAATATTATGGCCATAAAATATTGAACCCACCTGTCCTTTTAATTTATGAGGGAGGGGGTTCAAAATATTATGGCCATAATATTTTGAACCCCCCTCCCTGTAAAATTAAACGGGCAGGGGGACTCAGTATATTATGGCCATAATATTTTGAAACCCCTCCCTCATAGATTAAATGGACAGGGGGACTCAATATTTTATGGCCATAATATTTTGAACCCCCCTCCCTGTAAAATTAAATTGGTAGGGGACTTGATATTTTATGGCCATAATATTTTGAACCCCCTCCCTCTTAATTTTAAAGGACAAAGGGGTTCAATATTTATGGCCATTATATTTTGACCCCCCCCCCCATCCCTCTTAAATTTAAAGGGCAGGGGGACTCGATATTTTATGGCCATAATATTTTGAACCCCCTCCCTCATAAATTAAAAGGACAGGTGGGTTCAATATTTTATGGCCATAATATTTTGAACCCCCCACCCTCTTAAATTTAAAGGACAGGGGGACGCGATATTTTATGGCCATAATATTTTGAACCCCGGGTTCAATATTTTATAGGGGGGTTCAATATTTCGCAGCTATATTTTGAACCCGGGTTCAAAATATCGCGGGGTTCAATATATTATATGACACCGGGTTCAAAATATTATGTGATATTTTGAACCCGGGTTCAATATATCGCGGTATCAAAATATTATGCTACACCGGTAATGCAACATTAGTGTAGTCTCTGATTATCACAAGGTGTCCATGCAATACGATTTTGCTAGAATTATTACAAAACTGAAAAGTCAGACTATATCTGATATTTCAGAGCAATCTGTCTTTACCTCTTAGTCCGAGTTCACTGCCATTGACTGCTGCCAGTAGAGTGGTGACATTGTTAGATATGTTGAAGAAACTATCACTCTGAGAGGGGGTGACCTCAATTAGCATGGATATTGATGTATTTCTATTCATTCATAGCAGAAAAATATTACACAAAAGACACATATTTTAAATACATATTAAGACGTTCACTTCAATTCAAAACTTATAATATTTAAAATAAACTACCCATAGTCTATACCATTTTCAAGTGAAATTCAAAGCTTAAGAACACTTATACCTGAAATCTTAATATAATTTTTTTTCTAATCCTTCTTTTCTTTGTATTAACATTCCAGTGCATATACTGTATAGAAAAAAATCAATTTATGAAATCAGCCTGATATTTTAAATGAATAAAATTTCACCTACACAATCTGTCCTTTCTCTGGTTCCGCAGTGGTTTTGATATGGCCCTTCAGAACTGACTGGTGTAATTTTGAAAGCTTATCTACCAACTTAGGTTCCGAAGTAGTTGGAACAATTTCCTCCGTTTGATTTCCTAACACACAGAATTCTACTTCCGCAAAATTTTCAAAAAAGTTGTTCCATTCCTGCAACAAATATTCTTAATGATTAATAATATAAAATAAAAACAATCTTTTGTATTCTGGATGCCAAAAATCCCATGCTTCACTTTATGGACATAAATTCATTTGCTTGGGAACACATGTGTACAGGTGATCTGGACTCCTCTGCACTCAGTACTTGTCTTGAAAATTTCTTTGATTCCTATACCTACATAAGTCTATATAAAACTTAATGAAGACTAGTAGGATGCTATAATTACTAGTCCAATACTTGTATCATACAATTTATCTGACCATTTGTAGACATACTATACCTTAGTGAGATCTGGATTGGGTAGTTCTTTGACTTTGACGATGTACGCTAGAGTTAGCAGCACCACAGCAAAGGTCCCCAGACTCACCACAAATAGGACCATGGGCGGCTTGTTTTTAGCAAAACTCTTCAGGTTTTCACAAATAGCACAGTCGAAAGCCATTATCGTTATGTTTCTCAATCCCTGAAATTAAAAAAAAAAAAACGAAATGTAATTAATACATGTACAGTGTAGTACTAATGAACATCCCTACATCCCCATAAATACCAGACACTGGGAAAAATTTCATTTGTTGCCTGTATCAATCCCCTATTATTTGTTGATGTAATCAGGAATTTTGTTCTATTTAACAATCTCCCATTATTTGTAGAAGTAATTTGAAGTTACAAGTATTTCTTCCTGATAGCATATTAATTATTTATCCTTTGTTTATAGATTTATTGACAAAATATTTTATATGCCTACAGTTAGAATTCAAACATGGTGACTTTGTACACTATTAAACATTCTTCATATCTAAAATTTATACGTTATATTGATTTTCCCTGATTTTTTTTTCTATTTTGTCACTGGTATTTATCCAATGAATACTGTCCAGTTTGTCTCTTGATAAAAGTTTTTTATCTTTGTTTTCTATTACAATAACTTTCACTTCTATAACACTGTTTATTTTGAATTCATAGTTTGGGGCTCTAGAGAAAATGCACCTGTATGCCTTAACTTAACTCACCTGTTTCAACTGATGAAAACCTTTCTTTTTTGAATGAAATTCAAACTTCATAGTGATGAAGAAGAACCTCAAATGACATAATGGTGGATTGTTGAGTTGCTCTGTATATTATAAACTAGAGCTGTTTAGACAAAAATTTATACCCGCTGCATAATGAAGTGGGGCACATTTGAACCACATTGTATACAACACAAAGTCAAGGTAACAATGTCTCCTTTAGTAACCAATAATCATTTTTTTGTTAAAATAAAAACATTTCTTCGCACTATCTGTTTCTTAAGAGAAATTTTCTGCCTGACTAGATTTTTCCTGCTTTTTTATATGCAGTGACCTTTGACCTTGCAAAATTGAAATAAGGTCATGTCCTGACCACTCTCTGGACATTAGCATATCATAATACATTTATCAATTATGACCTTTGACCATATCCTCCTCATGACCTTTGACCTCATAAAAGTGGCCACACAAAAATTATTCTAATATACCCCAAAACTTCATCTGCATTGGGTAAAATAACATGCTGACAAATCACGCAAGATTTTTTTTTTAAATTTAATTTGTGCACATGGAAATTTCTTTTTTAACAGTTTAAAAAACATGTTAATTATGAAAGTGATTGATCAATACATTGATTATACTGATTAAATATAAATGACTGACAGTAATGCAAAATTCAAATTCTTAAAAATAAATATATACATTGAATACATGTATCATTAATGAGTTCCCTTAAATTGTTTCTCTTAATTATAAAACTATTTTAAACATTTTTTCCAGATCATATACCATGTATCCAGATAGAGGTATACCATGTATCCAGATAGAGGAGAGCAATGATTATTAAGTCCATATGAGTTATTATAGTTGACCAGCCAACTGGTTAAGTTAGGTTAACATTTTAGAATTAAATTTGTACTACTACTTGTATTAAGATCTATTGTTATTTCATTATAAAATATATGATATATATAAAGAACTTTCCTTCAAACCAATGTCCAGGCCAAAAAGTTATTTTTTCAACAAATACAAAATCTTTCCCTGATTATAACAGTTTCCCCAAGTATTTTTTAAAAAACATTTTTCAGGTTTTCAAAGAATTTGTTAGACTGTTGAGATTGCCCCCCCCCCCCCCCCCCCTGCCCTTTCCAAAAAAAAAAAAATATATATATATATAAATTCTTTCTACATGCCTCATATCAGACTAAAATTGTAGCAAATTAGATGTTTCACTACACAAAGAGTCAGTCAGCAGTTAAATGTGTAAGTAAAGCATGTCAGGAGTTGCTATAATCAAATTTGAAAGGAAGTGAATCTTTCAAGTTGATATTTTCATAAGCATGAAACAATTTTAATAAGTACTAAAGTAAAGTTTCAAAATGAAGTGTAAAATAACTTGTGAAATAAAATCAACATTGACAAATATTTGAAGCATTATGTGTCACCATCACACATAATATTGCAAATGGATGTGATATACCCAACATTGCATTTAAATTACAAATTTTTCTTTAAAAAAAACTTTAAATTTCATGTATACAATAAAAGAGGTAATTCATAAGCTAATATTTGCAGACTTTTATCAAATTCTAGAAGTAGTCTTCAATTTTTAATTGAAAAACTAGAATAGCAAAGGAAATGCAGAATTGCATTTCAGCAAATTGTGTTTTATATTAAGTGTGGATTAAATTAGTGGTGCATGAATGATTTGTATTTTTTTCCCCCCGAGATCATTTAGACAGTGTGCTTTTAATCTGACAATTGGAGTTTACAAAACTCATTAAAAGTATTTAATTCTAACAATCATATTCATAAATGTAAGGCATATTTTAACAGGCATTAATCACTTAATCAGTGTGCACCAAAAGTTTGAGAAGCAACAAACCGGCATGTCTGAGTAAGCAGCTCAAGCAGGCGAAGAAAATAAGCTTAATAACATCATTATTGTTTCCAAGCTTTTTAAATAATGTATAATGTTTTATTATTGATAATGCCACCCATGTTTTCAATTGTGAGAAATTCTTAGTTTCAGTTATGTTTAATTTATCCTCATTTAATACCAATTTTATTACAATTTTTAAGATTATAAATGAATTGCATTTAGAAAATGTCTATGCACCTATATATTTTAACACTGACACCAGCCACACTTAAAACTTTTGAGTTTCATTTATGATGTTTATGTTTACCTTGTGTTAATATTTTTCACTATAAACAGAATGAGAAAATCATTACAACAAATATGCATATTTTTTAATGGTTTGAACTGTGTCTGAATAGTAACATTGCTTGAAAGTAAATATTTAATTGCTTGACAAATATGTTTCTATCCAGTGGCACATCAAACACCAAAAGAGGCAGGATGAAGAATGCCATTTTGACAATATATCTTTTATATATATAAGTGATTGGGAAGGGCTTGCGCCATAGTCGCATTGAAGTGAAAAATGGCGCATTAAATCAATCAATCATTGCGCCAAGGCGCGCATTCAATTTTTAGCGATGTTATTTGGAAATATTTTGCATACGACTTTCTTTCTTGTTTTACTTTTGTTTTACTAGTAAATGCAGTCAATTTAAAACAACAAATCTCATTGGTTGAAACCTGTCAAAAAGTACTTCCGGTTAAACGAAGCACTTACATGAGGTACAATACTTCATTCATTTGTATGGTAGGGTTGTTCCCTTTCCAGAACTGTTGTAATTTTAACACAAAATACGGGTCAGTTATATTCTAAGCAAGTGCTTTAAATTTGCTGCATTTCATGCGTTAAAAGTTGGATTCGGTTAATTAAAAATGTGTTTTCTCTTGTATTTCATATTTGTTTGTCACTTTGTTATTTCCTAAGATGGCCCTTCAGATTATATTGATGGCCCATTCATTTTCGAAATGGCCCATCAAAAATTTTGACAGTTGCGCCATAGTCCCATTGACCATTTTGGCCTTCCCAATCACTGATATATTTATATTTTATCCTCAATGACTGAAAGTTCTAGATAGCTATAACAACAGTTATTGGTAATCTTATTTGAGCTTTCTCATTTTATCAATAATGATTCATTGAATGAATTCTGACATCACTTTTAATGTCTTGAATTCATTTTTTTTTTATTTCTACAGGTTGGGCACACACCGCCAAATGGTCATTTAATCCCCGTTTGGTGGTCAATCGCCCATATCGGCGTCTTTTTTACCTACCAAATGGTGGTCTTTTTTATTCAAATCCAATTTTCATTGAAATAAAGCAAAAGCGCATTTACTTAGGCATTGGGGAATTTTAATTAACATATTCATCGCACATTTAATACAATATAGTCAATTTTCCATGTGGAATTTCTGTGGAACTTCGTAAAAACGAAACCCACAGCTGTTCGTGACGGCCGAACTATTAGCTCAAACAATACGAAAAATTATTTTGTTGTGTATAGTTCGGTAAAAAATACATATAAACAAGAGGTGTTAGTCTAGAGAAGTAACTTTTCAAACGATCTTTCGATCTGCGTCTGTATAAATCTTTATAAAATCCCGTTAAACACGAGCTCCTCGAATCTTATTCGTATGGTGGGCAGTTATTGCTATAATATTCATTTTTCCTACATTTGAATGTAATATTTATTCTTTATTTTCTTTTAGGATGAAGTTACGATTTCTGTGCGACCCTTTGTGGTTTAGTATGCATATCTAATGTTGTATCTACCATTTTATTAAATATTTTTGAATAAAAGATTTACAAAGTGACATTTGCAATTATTCCTGTTTTTATTCCAAGATTATGGTTTTCGAGTGATTATTTTAACATGAATTCACTGCATATCGCTTTTGTATAAAGAATAAAGCCATTGCTTACGAAATAAACTAAATAAAAGCGAATTCTTACCCTTCCTCTTATTTTACTTTTTGAAATTTAACACTTATGGGCCTCCGTAGTTAATTCAGTCTTTTGACCCAAGTTTGGAAAAGATCGTCATATTTGATTGGTTTAGATAATTGATCGGTTGCCCGGATGACAGAAATATGAAGTGATCAACACGATTGATAGGCTCAACTACGCGCGAGACGGAGGGAATTTTTCATTTTAAGTTAAAACAGAAAACGTTACACTTGTTTACATAGGTGACGATTTTGTCAATTATTTGAACGACACTGCGCAAAAAAAAGAGTACAGATAAATATCTATATTTTATTCCCCGTGAGTTGAAATTCTGCGCCATTTCACGTCATTCCAGAGAAGTGAACAGAATGATTTTTCTCTCCCATTTGGTGGTTAATAAAGACGCCGATATGGGCGAATGACCACCAAACGGGGGTTAAATGACCATTTGGCGGTGTGTGTCCAACCTGTTCTATGTTAGCTTCATTGTATTGTAAGTGGCATGCTAGATTCACATAATATACTTACACTAAAGTCAATAAAATTCAGAAGTGTATGCTTAGTTTTAAATTGATTAACAATATTTATTAAATACAGCCACATTTGAAAATCTCCTTTGCCTCATCAGACTGAGCTCATGCTTTAATCCCAAACACTGAAACAGGAAATACAAATTAAAATCGACATGTCTACATTCTTTTACAGTTTTACCTGTTTGTTTCAGTAATTTGGATATCTTTTACACTTTCATAACTCGTATAAAATCTTTCATGTCATTTTTTCAATGTTACTGCGTCGAAATTTGTTGATACGTCCAACTAGGGCCAATGTACGTGTCCAACGTCAGCCATGACAGGTGTGTACTATTGAAATGATTTGAAACGGATATTTTATTTCCGGCCACTACTAGGCTGGAACAATCATTGAATGTTAGTCGTTTTATCAATATATTTTATGTGTACACCCACAAAAAAATGTTACCGTAATAAACTTTAATTTTCAAAATTATGAATTTGATATACATCTTAATTCTAGTTGAGACACTGGTAATTATATAATATTACAGGCCGGGTTCTCCGGCATTCGGTGTCAGCTCTCCGAAAAAAATAATTATATTGACAGACGGTCTGTGAATATATTTTTTGGAGAGCTACAGTTCTGCAGCTATGTCTGCAGTGGATGGAATTTCATTATTTATGGCATAATATTAATAAGCCAAATATGAACGCCATATCACATGTCATTCAAATGTAATCACCAAGTTAAAAATTTTGAAAATTAGGTCTAACATTAAGGTCAAGGGTTCAAAACCTTTAAATTCCAAGAAACATCTTGTTATAGGTAATGTACATGTCAAATATGAAAGCAATATTTCTTCTCAATCAACACTTTTAAGAACAGATAATTGTTTTTAAGTAGGTCAAACTTCAAGGTAAAAAAATCATAGTATTTTTTGAAAGCCCTTGTCACATATAACATAACATGTTCCATGTATAATATGAAAGCCCCATCTTTTCTCTTTCAAAAGATATGACCAATTTAAAGTAATGTTCAAATTTTTGAAAAGTAGGTCAAACTTCAAGGATAAGGACACAGGGTAAAAAATCATGTATTCATGATATATTTGAAAAGGTCTTGTCACAAGTAATAAACATGTGAAACGTGAAAGCTCTATCTCTTCTCGTTAAAAATTATAACCAAGGTTAAAGCCTTTTTGCGACTGACGGACAGACTGACAAATGAATGTGATTTAAAGTCCCTTCGTTTTCCTGAAAGCGTGGACAAACTGAGATCTTTATAGATCGCCACAAAAAGTTGGGAAGCAATCTGGTTGAAAATTGAAGATCTATATATTTTATTTTAACAGATTTAAAAATTGGGTTAAACTTAATTTAGTGTCAAGATCACAGGTCAAATACTAGAGGTACTGTGAGCAATGAGCTCACTAAATGATACCCCCGCCTTCCATATGGTTATAATGGCAAAGTCCATGTTTTGCTGTGGCCGGGAAACCCAAAATATGCGTCGGATCAAAAAGTAAAATAGGATCTAGGTGCACAATGGCAATATGTAATAAAGATTGTGTGAAAGTTTCATTAAATTTCACTCCGTGGTTTAATAGGAGTTGCGGATAAGAGATGGGTACCCCAAAGCATAATAGACAGACGGACGGACATACCCATTACAGTATACCCTCCCACTTTTCAAGCGGGGGGTATAATGATAGAATGTTCGGAGCGCCGTCTTTCAGGTATGCACAACATAAAAATGTTTTATCTTCTTTAAGGTCAAGATCTAGTAAATGAAAGCTGCCTACAGATTTTTCAAATTTAAGAAATTAATTCCTTTAAGGATGCGTTATAATATTAGCTTGGTCAAAATAGATGTTTCGGGGCATAATTTGTAGAAAAACAAGATGAAAAACCATATTTTAAACTGCCATTTTCAAATGAAAAATTAAGAAAACCAGCATTGAAAATGGGAGTTTTTACCATATCAGGCAAAGAAAATGTATCCAGATTGCCTGCAGTTTTTCAGAAAACGGTAATTTGTATGTTCTTAGTCTCAACTTCAAAATAATGTCAAATTTAAGAAAGGTATCGGGACTACTTTTCATGTGATTCCAAATTGAATTCCATGGAAATACTTTGTTTTCTACATAATTCTATTAGAGTCGTAAAGTACGAGGAAAAGAAAAGTTGAAAGTGATTATGACGTCATAATGGATTAAGCACTGAAAAGTTACTCTAAAGTCATTTACTAGATCTTGACCTTAATTCCTTCAAAGATAAGCACCAATGAGATTTTTTAAAAGTTTGATCGAACTTGAAGGTCAATGTCACCGGGTCAAATATTATTATAACATAATGCAATTTTCTTTTCACAGCTTTATAAATGCACATGCCAAATATGATGGAAACAACTATGCGATGACGATTCTACGATAACATTATGGAGCGATAGTGATTATCTCTTTATCATGGCACCACAGATCATCAGCACCGCAGCATCGCGCCAGGCTATAGATCGCTTCATATCGTGCCAACGCTTTTTCGCGCCATCGCGTCATCGTCATCGTGCTATTGCATCGCTCAATCGTCATTACACCGTTTATTCATGGCCATCACATTTTCGCGTCATCGCACTTATATCAACACAAACTTCGATGGTGCGATGATGCATGCGATAGTGCATGTGCAATGTGACCCTATCCATATACTCACCACCACCTCGTTCAATATATTTCTATAAAAGGCGCTATTACCACACAGGCACTTGTTAAGGTCTTCCGTTTCCAACGGAAGACCTTCTACTGATTCTGTTGGTAAAGATTATTATGTCGCCCCGAACGAAGTCGGGGACGACATATTGATATTGTACGCATGTTTTTTTTATCCAGGCTGTTTCTCGGAGATGGCTGGGACAATCTTCCTGAAACTTTCCTTAAAGGACGATCACTGGTTGTAGTTGTGCAGTGAGGTCGTTCAGTTCCAATATGTCTACCGTTGCCATGGAAACCTGTAAAAAGCGACAAATTTTGTCCGAGAGTGTTCTCTCTGGTCCCTTAAACGTTCGTCATGAAACTTTTCTTATTTTAATGATTAGTTTCTGTAGTTCTGCAACTCGTATTTAAAATTTTCATATAATCGATTATTGCCATGGAAACCAGTTGAAAGCTAAAATTCTTTAATTTCGATTTTCTCAATAACTACTCAGGCAATCGTTTTGAAACTTTCAATGTTTATTCCTTGCAATGTGTCAAAGTGATTTCTACTTTCAAAATAATTGTAATGAGTCGCTCACGCTTGCCATAGAAACGAAACAGAAAAAAAGATTCAGATGTACACATGTGTTCTCCAAGGTCTAGGTCAAAGGGTCAAAGTTCGTCGTATCCAATAAAAGTTCTTTTCATAAGGATTACATATTTGAAATACGAAAGCCCTAGTACTTACCGTTTAAACGTTATGGCTATTTACTATGTTCAAGACGACCCCCCCTTTTTTTGAAGCACACAGCCAAGTTGAATACACAGATATAACATATACAACTTACAAGTAACTTTTTAAAATCTTCATTCATAAAATTCAGTTCCCGTCATGTGATATTTTGCCATCATTCATTCTCCTTCTGTTTTGTCTCTTGAATTTATAAATATTTTAATTATTTTATCTATATATAAAAAAAAAATAACGATTGTCAACTGCATTTATTATCATTTTGCGTTTTCTTGTATATCTATCACTTGTATATTATTCATTTCATTAGATAGTGCAAGTATAAATTAAAAAATTGGTACGTCATTTCCATAGTTTTTATTCATTCATAAATTCTTTGATCCGCTCCTGATGGTTCGCAAAGCCTTGATCACCACTGTATACAAAACATTCATCTCGCCGAAAATGTTCATGATTCCGCTAAACTGAGAAAGTTCACACATGATTTATCATCTCATAACACACATCAGCTCTCTGCAATGCAGAAATGCTCGAATTGATGGTGGCATGTCAGATTCGTTTTTCGCTAGAACCTCTAAAATGAAAGTGAAAGAGGGAAATTTCAGAGTTCCCACTGGCGTTACAATACACAAAATAATTCGGCTGATCTTCTTCATAAATTACATTTCCCAAGATTTTATCATAGGAAAGATACTGCCAATTAACAAGTATGAGGCTCAGTTCAGTACATCTGCCAGATTTCTTTTATGCAAGTCTGCAAATTGAGGAACTTGTAATTTTCCTGCACTACTTTCTTCTCCTACCGATTCTAAAGATAAGGAGTGGGATGTACCGAATTAAGGTCTTCCGTTTCCAATGGAAAGGAATATAACTCAATGGTTGTTCAAACTTAGCTTATGGAACTTTTGTTTTAGTGATGATAAAAATGTCTTGTCTAATACGACATATGCTATTGCTTGCAATAGCAGACTTTCGTTATTCTTTTTTTTCTTCCCTTTGAGGCCTCATATTCGCTCATTTCTCAACGGATTTCGCTGTTAATTTTTAGACCTTATAGACGTTAATAAACTCTATCAGAATGATGTCTAAAATTTCAAAAAGCCACTTCCGGTTTTGAGTTATTTTTTAAAGGAAAATTTATAATTTCAACAATGAATGAAAACTGTGTAAATTTTAGATAATAGAAGGATTGAATTGTGCACATCGGTTTTTGTTTTTCGATTTCTGTATTCAAAATGGCGCTATTATTGAAAAGAACCAAAAATTAATATTTTTCTTTTTATCTTCTAAACTAAAAATATTTTGTTAAAATATATAGAAGTAATTTGAAAATTTCATCTTTCAAATGATATGTTGAAAAAAGGGCTGACCCCTAAATTAAGGGACCTAGAGGGGCCAAATTTTTTCCAGATATCTGAAAAAAACTTGAAATTTGTTATGCATCTAAAGCAAAGTTGTTCAAAATATCAAGCTTTATCTAATGGGGTCGTTAAAACGTCCGGCGATATAACCAATCATGGCTTTGTTGTTTTTGAACATGAAGAAAAATATTAATTTTCCGGTTTCGTCAAAGGTCAATTAACAATTTTGTCCAAAAATTATTTTTACATAGCCCCAAAAAAAATTACTTCCGGTCATGTGAGGTATAAAGTTAAAACTGTTACAGTTTATAATTTTTTCATTGATTAACACACTAGAAAGTATCACCTTTTGTGCCCATAAAAAAAAAAATCAATTTTTGTTGGCTTGGAAAAAATATTAATTCAGAAAAATTACTTTTTAAAAATGCATATATTTTCAAAAACTTTATTAATTAAGGTGTTATAATGCTTCTTTAAAAGACGTTTTAGCGTCCTTTTTCGTTGCACATTTCGCACGTTTAAATACCATTATTGCCTAACGAAACAAAATATGTTTATCAATCGTGGGCAAGTTGGACTTGGATAGACCGTCATGTGTCAGTTGGTTTCACACTTTCATGGGTTATTTTGTTCAAATGTTAATTAAATAAAAGTGAAAGTACACTGCAAATGGCGAGATTTTTAAAACAAGAGGTCCATGTCACATTCAACTTACATGTTCAATGCTTTCAAAATAACAGCCTTTAAAGCAGAGATTCCCATTACCACTAATAAAAGTTAACTTGCCCTACACTAATGATAAACATATATTATTTCTGACTTGCTGTGTTTTTTTTCACTTAAAAATTCTCAGTTAACCTCGGACTTTCAGTAAGGCGTGTGCATTTTTCTTTAAATATGCAAATGGCATTTTCTGAAGAAATTAATAACATCATTTTTGTTGTTCAAAAAGTATACCTTTTAAAAATATTTGTTATCACTGGTGATACTTTTTTTATCCAAAGTTAATCAACAATATATTTATAAACTGTATGTAACGTTTTGACTTTATAAAAGTCCACACATTGTAGTTTTGGAAAATTTCATTGTAAAAATAATTTTTTAACCGAAGATGCTTGTTGAAATATAACCAATCATGGCTTTCTTGTTCTTGAGAAGAAAACGTTTAAAGATTTTTCCCATATATTCCTATGTAAAAATTTGGCCATTCATTGTGGCCCCATCTACACCCGGGGTCTTGATTTTAACAAACTTGAATCTACACTACCTCAAGATGCTTCGATATTAGTTTCATCTTTTCTGATCCAGTGGTCCTTAAGAAGATTTTTAAACATGCCACCGAATTTTCACTACATAATATATATTTCTTAATTATCTCCCCTTGAAAGAGGACATGACCCTTCATTTGAACAATTTGAATATCCTTCATCCAAGGATGCTTTGTGGCAAGTTTGGTGGAAATTGGCCCAGCGGTCGAAAAAGTGAAAAGTTTAAAGACGGACGCACAGCTAGACGGACAGCTAGACGGCGAGACGGACTGCAGATAAAATGTGTTCAGAGAAAGCTCACTTGATCTTTAAGCTCAGGTGAGCTAAAAATTCAATTCAAGAGCCATCAGTCCAGAAATTTCAAATTGAACAATTGTACATGGTCTCCTGCTTTCGGTGTCTTAAAAGTAGTAGATGGGATTCCATTATTTATTGCATATATAGTGTCAAATATGAACCCCCTATCATGTCATTCAAAAGTTTACAGTTTTACACCCAAGTTCAAATTGTTGAAAATTAGGTCAAATATAAAGGTGAAGGTAAATGGGTTGGGGTGGAGACCCCCAGGGAACCTTTTGAAGAAAAACAATCCTAGAAAAGAATCATTTCAGGAGGATAAAAATAAGTTACAGTCTATGTTATTATTATTCAAGTTTTTCCCATATAGTATTCAAACTATGAACTCAGATTTAAGGTGAATCTGGGGTCATAATTGGGTTCAAATATTCACATGGAATGTGAGATAGAGATATAATCGTTAAATATCATCTTCTTAAAATTAACAGTACTTGTACACTAATTCCACTATAGCGCAGATTCTTTTTCGAGTTAAATCACACATTAAGCATTCCTACCCCATAGGCATTATCTAATGTTACATAAATGTAATACATTTTTAAGTTTTAAAAAATCTTCTCTAGAATAACAAACATCTTCGTGTAGAGGGAAACGACTTGATATGGCCAAGTAGTATAATATACTCATTACTTCGATGAATATTTAATATGCCGGGGTTCTTTGGCCTCTTGTTATTCATAGTTAGATAGTTAGATATCAGTGTTCATTCGAATCGTTATACTAAACAGATGTAACCCCCTTTTTTTCAAAAAAGAAAAAATTAGAAATATATTCGACACAAACATACATTAAAAAAAAAAAACATTTATTCTAACATTTAGTCGTGAAATGTTAGCACTGAAAATAGTGAAAATTACTTTTAAAAGTTCGATTTTAAGTCTTTGGGTATAATTTCATTATTTTCATTTTTTAATATCTATTTTTTTTTTTATATAATTTTTGAGATCACGGTAATTTTTTTTTAAAGATTTTTTTTTGTTTTGTTTAATTTCCAATTTCTTTTCAATTGAGAAAAAAATCTTTCAAAAGTTATAATTTTTTTTTTAATGATAAAAGAATGATCCACCTCTTTCGTTTCAATCTTAAACGTGGTCGGCGAACCACGTGTTATCCATATAAGGACAGCATCACGTGGTTTTTACCTTTCCACAACAATTTATTGCCAGGACAACGCCCACTGATTACAATGTCTACGTGTGTAATTATATGAAATACAAAGCACAGATAAAAATTACTTGATTTCAATGCATAATTAACTTCACAAATGAGCTAATTTACAATCGTTCGAATGTTTTCATGAATTCAGGGGATTTATTTCGACAATAAAAATCAAAACAAAACATGTGATTTCTAACGTGGTGTATTGGTGACGTCAAAATAGTATATTCTGATTGGTTGTTCAATGACAGGTGCCACTCAAAAACCACGTGGTGTATTAATATTTTCCTAGCGTTGAGTGTTTTGGTCGGGCCGCGCCATCTTCCTCGAATGTACGTTGTTTTGCGTTTCTTTGGACCAAAAATACCGCCCGGCCTTCTACATTTGCAGCAAAGGAATTATTTGCCACCTCTGCTAGCTAAAAATTCAAATCGAGAAGTGAAATGAGTCTGGATACGCTGCTTGAAGCTGCTGAATTTCTGGAATGGCGTAACCAGTCCAAAACACGTGGTATGTTTCGCACATGGCAAACTTTAGCTGAAAATGCTGGTGTAATTTGTCATTCTTTAAGCCTAAAATGTATTGAATATGTTACAAGTATTATTCCCTTTATCAATTAAAGTAAAATATTTGTATGTACTTCGGCAGAAAACCACAGTCAAGTGATTAAAATTTTGTACACAAGATCGGTGAACATCGTCCGGTCTCGCTTTCATTTTTGACTCATTTGCATATGTATGAGCACGCCATTAACGTGATATTTACATTCCCTGTAGCTGATGATTCTGCAGGCCGAGTATCGTCAACAAACGGATCAGACACTTCACAAGATTCTTACAGCTCTGCAAAAATCATCTATATGGATCCAGACGACGCAACTTTACGCAGGCGTGCTGGAGGGTAAGGCGCTGAAAATGTAAACAGACTTGACCTTGAGGTATCATCCACGTGCTTGATGACGAAACAGTCGATGTGTGCATTGCACATCATATGCAGGAAGTGACGAGAGTTCTATCATTTTAGGGGATTAAAAGATAAAGAAAAATTATAAACACATATAAAATATTTATCATTGTCACATACACATATTATTGACACACACACACCCTTTCATGAATAAAACAGTGACTGTATTTATGTTTCAGTTATACCATATAATATCTAGAAAAGTCATGAAAAAAATTGATGATTTGTGAAAAATGTAAATAATGTTAATTTTAAAAGCTCTTTAAAAGAATTAACTCCAGTATGCATAATTAAGTATCAGATATGCATTAAGTATACCATATATGATACCTAGAAAAGTTATGAAAAATATTTAAAATTTGTGAAAATGTACATTGTGCTATTTAAAAGCTGTAGAATCTACAAAACATTCAATTCAAGTATTTTAATTTCCATCAAAAACAGAAAAAATCGTCATGGTAATTAAACAAGATTTAATGTATAATATGACTTCCCAAATGACTGTTTTTGAGAGTACGCAATGATATTGAGATGAGATTGATTAACATTTCAGAGCTGGGACCAGAGAGGTTCACAATAAATTAGAGAAAAACAGGTGAATATAACAGTTGTGATATTGGTAGATATAGTTGTATAACAGAGAAAAACAGGTGAATATAATAGTTGTCATATTGGTAGATATAGTTGTATAACAGAGAAAAACAGGTGTCAATATAATATAGTTGTCATATTGGTAGATATAGTTGTATAACAGAGAAAAACAGGTGAATATAATAGTTGTCATATTGGTAGATGTACAATAATGTAGTTGGAGATTGGGGTGTATTATTTTGGACATAAAAAAGGAGATATTTCCATTGATTTTACTATTAAAAATCATTGTATGTAATTTTGCATATTTTTTATATTCATACCTAAAATTTAGTGTAGTCTATTTGATATTGTGTATATGGTTTTTAATACCTCTGCATGGTAAGTGTACTTTAATATGTATATATGCTTGTGCAAAGAGCATACCTAGACCCATTACGAGACAGAACAAATAAAAATATGATGCCCTGGATAATTATGATGAGAAAATTATTCATATTTCTTTGAATTATTTGTATAGGAGGGCACATCTGAAGGAATGCTTTGACATTTTAAAGAAACAGATTCCAACCTTGGAGGATAAAAGAACTTCAAATCTCTGTATTTTACGTGGCTCTATACGATACATTCAGGTAAATATTTTCAATTTCTTGAATGTTTAAAGAAAAAGCTAAAGTGTCTTCCAGAAACTAATAACTATCCTTAGTGCAGATATTAGCTGGAGGCCATGTATGAAGTGACAGAGAAATTACGATGGTAATTTGATAAGATAAAAATGATATGGACATGCTTGTGCAGATTACCTATTTTTAGTAATGGGAAGGGGCGGAGCCAACTGTAGGTACAATAAGTAGGTCAACCTGGGAACCATGGCTTTAAATCCAATACATGTTGAAATCTGATTGGTCCGTCATATATAAACACTAGCACATAGAGGTCACTTGGGGTGAGGGAGAAAGAGAGACAACTCAAAATGAAATTGTATAATGCTTAATCACATTTTGCCTTAATTTTACTCTTTTTTTTGTATTTTTAGGCAGTAAAAAGGAAAGAGAAAGAGTATGAACTAGAAATGCAAAGATTAGCAAGAGAGAAAATAACACTTCAAGAGAGAATACATAATTTAAAGTCAGAGTTAGCCAGGATGAACATTGAGGTGGATTTAAATAAGTGGGTTACCCTTCCTGACGAGCAAGACACCAATTCCACATCCACTGCCACAGGTAAATATAGGTTTAACTTAATTAGTATGCTGGTTGCATGTTTAAAAAAAGAAATTTTATAAATTTAAGGGATGAAGGTTGAATACTACTTGAGAAATGAAAATGCAGCAGTAGATTATTTTTCTAACCAATTCAAACCTGAAATTGACATTATCATATGTATGACAACTGTCAAAAAAATAATGCCACCAACCCCACCCCCACCCTAATACTACTTGCCTGTACCCAACCATTTTCAAATAGGTTGTGAAAATATTTGCTATGGCAGAGAAAGAAGCTTAAATTTGTTTGCAAGATATTAATATATATCATAACAATGCTATAAACATTGAACCAGCCAGTTAAATATTTATTTGTCATTGTTGCAGAACAAGGAAGTCCAATATGCAGTGATGATGATGACGATGATATTAGAAGTCCTAATAAATCCTATATGGGTAAGTTTATACAATACAAGTTATGCAGAGAAACTGATGTGTAATTTTCTGTCATGAATTATCCAAGTGAAGAAAGTTTGTACTAGAGAGAGTAATTGAAATTTATACAAGAGAGAAAAATCTAGAACTTGTTTAAAAGAAAATATAGAGTTTCTTCATGGAACAATAATTTAGAATTTGTATATTAGACAGTAATCTAGAATTTGAATAAGAGACAATAATCTAGAATTTGTATGAGACAATAATGTAGAATATGCATTAGAGACCATATTAATTGAGAAATGTCAAGGTGTGCATTTATTTTTAAGGTGAAAGGGACATTGTCAAGAAATTATTCCCAGGCAGCAACAATCAGAATGCAATCAACCACCAGAGAGAGTTGACAATAATAAAAGTCAGCAAGCCTGACCATGTGAGCATGCCAGCAGCCACCATACTGAAAATTCCAACCTCCAAATCTCCTCTTCAACAGCATTTAATGTCCCCCATACAAGGGAATTCTCTGTTAACTAAGCCCCCAGTTCCAACTCGGCCTGAGCAGGTGTCATCAGCACCTGCTACTGCGACTACCTCCAATTCCCTAGATACACGCACGCCAGTAACGCAGCTGTTGGCCAGGACATTAGAGAAAAGACAAAAACAACAGCAAAGTGCCATAGTCACAGGTAATGACCTGTTATATTTGACAAACAGCATTGTAAAAAATACTATATACCACTTTATTTTTGTCCTTTCAAACTTGCAAACAATTTTGTCCCGTCTTTAATTCGCTATGACACACTTTTGTTTAAGAAATTATACTGTATTCTTTGAATTCGCCCCATTTTAAATTTGCCCAACCAAGGTAAGGGTAAGGCAAATAAAAAACGGGTACAAAAATTTCTCTGTATACAGAAGTCAGTATTGCTCATATTGAGTCTTTTGGATACGGTGTCCATAATTAATTTTGAAAGAAATTTCTTCTTATGATGAGTCATATGGGTATACAGTTTCCATAATTCATTTTTGAAAGAAATTTGTTTTTATGGTGTAATGAAAAATATTTTAAATGTTTAGTCTAAGATGTAAAATTTACATGGTATCATTAATTGCATGATGCCTTACTCCTTATTTGTCTTTGTTTTTCAGTGACAAGTGTCAGTCCCAGTGTTAAACCAACACCAGTACCCACAGTTCCATTAAAGACCATTCCTATAAGACATTCTCTGGGCATTCCAATAGCAACACAGTTTGTTGCTGCACCTGGAGCAGCACAGTTAGCAGCAATTAACAAACTGGTTTCCCAGGGTACCTTAGCTATGCCAGTCACCATGGCTAAAGGATTTGCCCAGCCCATTCTGGTTTCTACTAACTTGATGACAGGACTAACTTCTAGTCAGCAACAACAGATATTAAACAGTGCTGCAACACAGAGTATGGCAAAACAGACTCCAGCAGCCACTTCTACTATTGCTACAGCAACCACCACTGTCAAGGTCACGACACTCTCTGCTACACCACTGTCAGCTACATCACAGTCGGCTACACCATTATCAGCTACGCAACTGTCGGGCACTCCTTCCGTGGCTACCCTAGGAAATGTTTCCAATATCAGACCACTTGCGAATACAGGCACAACTCACATGCTGGGACAAATCCCCTTCAATATTCTAGCTCAAGCACTGCCCAGAACATCTTTAGGACAAGTGGTCACACCGGCCACTTCCACAGTGTCAGTCTCGATTCCCTCTAGTCTGCCACAGAGCGTTAACATGCAGCAGCTCATGTCACTTGCTCAGATTACTCAAGGGACACAACTGGTGTCTCCAATGACAGTTATGTCTCCTGGAGTGCAATTTGCACAGGGATTGACTCAGACACAGTTAAACACGATGCTTTCAAGTCCTCTTCTAAAGCAGATTCCCTTGATTCCTCATGGATTCTTGCAGGGAGCTCAGATGGGGGGTGTTTTAGGACAACCAGTGGTGAAGCCGGTTGTGGTTGTCAGCCTGCCCAGTGTGGTGAGCACCACCACCACCACTTCTACCATAGCTGCTACAACCACCACCACCACATCATAGGAATTGAAGGGAGATAACCAAGTTAATATTGAAATCCAGGCAATTTTAGCAAAATCCTTATTCTATGTGTTATCAATACAGATATGTAATGATGTAAAATTTTTCACAAATTGTTACTACCGGTATGTTATTTTGGGTACAATATAGTAATTTTTAAGTATTGATGGGCTTAAAATAACTTTTTTAGATCATGTATATCTAATATCTGTGTAGTTTCAAAATCCAAAGGTTTAAAGATTGAGGAGTATCTCAGAAAAAAAAAATGTCATTGAAAATATTGCTTTCACTTTTCATGAGGATATGATATTCATTGTAATTTTATTTTTAACCTTTCATGGACCTGATATAAAGAATAATAACTTTACCAATCGTTGCAGTAATTTTTTCAGTTCCATTTCATCCATCTTTCATGAATATTCCATACAGTCCTTTTATTGCACATATGTATGTCATATTTATAACAAAAATGTAACAGTTGATGCTAACTTATTTCATAGATTTCCATACGTGGAGTGGCTACTCAAAGCATTTTATTTCAATCTTTGGCATATTATCATTGCACTGTTTTCATTTGAATGCAGCTGTTGAATTTATGGAGCTGATACAAGATCACATATTTCACATCTTATCTGTCAAGTGCTATTTTCTTCATTTTGAGAAAGTTGTATATGTTTTTTGTTAAATCTGTTGTTATTGTTGTTGATGACTTGACTGTAAATATTTCTGGTTTTCTGTTTATACAGGCCAAATCACCATTGTCTGTGATCTTATATTAATTATGTGGAACATATTTACCATTAGCATTGTGTAAAATATATGTAGTGTTGCAGAAATTCAAGAGAGAGTGTGTAGAAGGCATACTGTATGCGAAGAGTGGAAGAAAAGAAGCAATGTGTGTTTTTGAAGCATGATTGTTCAAAATGCATGCTATATTGAAGAACATTAAAAGATATTTATGAAACTAAAAGTTAGATTGAAGTACAAGGTATTGCATTATGATAAAAATTCTCTTTGGTGCATTCAGTTTATATGTACAGTATGTATTGTGAATATGTGTTGAATTTTGATGATGACAGCTATTGAATTTCAGTAAAGGTTACAGTTTGTAAACATTATACAGTAAAACCTTTTTATCTCAAACTCAGTGAAATTGAGAAAATTTGAGTGTACAGAACAAATGGTATGGACTTGTAACTCACTTTGACATATCCATGGTATTAGAAATTTTGATGTTCGAGATACAGAAGTTCAACAGTTTTTGAGAACTACATGTACTGAATCCTAGAGGTTTACTCAAATTGAGTTTATGTATTCTGAATTCAGAAGAAATAGGGAAATGATTTCAATTCTATTTTTTCATTTTGATTTGTTTTTATTGTGATTTTGTTTAATTTATAAGACATGTTACAAAATCTAGGCGTAATATGTGTAAAGATTTTAACAGGAATACAAATGTACTGTGATGTAAAGTTTAGCACATCATATACATGAAGTGTAAAATTTAAACAATGTTTTCTGTCAACAAAAGCTACCTTTATATTCCACATACAAACAAAAATCATGCTTTTACATTTATATTAACTAACTACATTGTATGTAATATTGCAAAGTCATTCATTGTCAAAATAACTGTTAAAAAGCTTAAGAATTTTTCAAACCATTATTTAAAATCGGTAATGTTATAAGAACCTACAAACACCAAATTGTAAGAGGAAGGGGGAGGAGTAATTAATTTCTAGCTGTTGAAAGTACATTTAAGCTACAAATATTTGAAATAAATCCAAAAATAATCACTATTGAGGACTTGTGTTTGAGTTCTATGGAAGTCAAGAAACTAAGTTGGACAGGGTATGGTACATGTCACATTTATGTTTCATGTTTACTCCTTTATTGTACAGTGGATATAGTTCATGTGTTTGATATAAGAGAGTACCCAACTGCACAAGAAGCACAAAATTTGCCAAGGGCAAACAGTTTTGCAAGTCTGATGCCCAGATGAAGGTTTCAACTTTCCCACATATTCAACAAGAGGCCCGAGGTCTTGAATAGGTCTTCAGATAAATTGTACAATCTATCACTTCTATTTGAAGCCTCAAACTGTAAATATTTTAAGACCCAAGATGCATCAACTGACAAAGTTTTATGATTCTTAGCCATTTAGGACTGAAGATATTTCAATATAGCTATAAAATATCATAAGTAGGTCACAGTCACTCTTTGATCGAAATTTTCTAAGGACCCAAGATGCATTAATTGACAAAGATTGATAATTCTAAGCCAATAAGTACTTGAGATATTCAAAAGTAGGTCACTTTGACTTACTTTTGGGTTGACATTCTCCAAAAACCCAAGGTCCTTCAACTGACAAAGTTTGATGCTTCTAAGCAAATGAATACTTGAGATATTCAAAAGTAGGTCACCCTGACCTACTTTTTGGTCAACATTCTCCGAAAAACTCTAGATGCATCAACTGACAAAGTTCAACGACTCAGTACTGGAGATACTTAAATATAGCCATAAAATGTCACGAGTAGGTCACAGTGACCTACTTTTTGGTTATCCTTCTCCGAAAAACCCAAGATGCATCAACTGACTAAGTTAGACGATTCTTAGCAATAAGTATCCAAGATACTCATAGTCATTTAGAGCCATAAAATGTCAAAAGTAGGTCACGGTGACATACTTTTTGGTTGATGTTCCCGTGACCCAAGATTCATCAACTGACAAAGTTTGATGATTCTTAGCAAATAAGTACCTGAGATACTAAAATATAGCCATGGACCCGGACCACAATTAGCTTAATATAGACTTATATAGTAAAAACGTGTTTTATTTTCTTTGTAACTTTTTAAAAAATCTTCATTTCCAAAATATCTTTGACCATATGATAGAGCAATGTGTCAGATAAATATTCACATCCAGAAATAGGGGTGTTCAATGTGGAATTCCCTGGTTATTAATAAACTTCTGATGTCATGACCTCAGGATAGCTCTCCCTTGGCAAAAAAAGTGTAAACAAACCAAATGTCTGCTCTATTCAATACATATTTCTATGCATAATTTTTGCTTGAAATGCACCTTCATGCATATCATTGTAATCTTTAGACATTAAACTTCTATTCTATACCAAAAGAGTATCACAAACATGTGAGCTGTTTTTATTTTTATCATTGAAAGGGAGGTATGTGAATTTCCTACATGTGCTACATTTTAGCCATTTGACCTTCACCCTTTAATTGTGGCCCGGATCCTATATAGAAAGCCAAAAATAGGTCACTGTGACCTACTTTTTGGACAACGATCTCCAAAAACCCAAGATACATCAACTGATAAAGTTTGATGATTCTAAGCCAATAAAGTACTTGAGATATTCAAAAGTAGGTCACTGTGACCTATCTTTTGGTTGACATTCTCCGAAAATCCAAGATGCATCAACTGAAAAAGTTTGATGACTCAGACAATAAGTACCCGAGATACTTAAGTATAGCCACAAAATGTCAAAAGTAGGTCACCATGACCTACTTTTTGGTTGTCATTCTCCGAAAACCCAAGATGCATCAACTGAAAATTTGATGATCATAGGCCCCAAAGTGTCCAAAATGTGCCTCCAAATCAATTTGAAAACAAATACCCTTAAAATTTTAAAAATAGGTCACCGTGACCTACTTTTGATGTGAAGTCCTAAGATGCATCAACTTGCAAGATTTCTTGATCCTAGTCTTTAAAGTAAGCAAAAAAAAAATTGAATGTTTATTAAGTGTAAATTTAGGTCAACTTTGAAGTGACCTTGAGACCACGCCCTTTGCCCCAGGGTAATTCCCCATGCAAATATCAATCTTCAACATATCCTGATCAATGTTCGTAAGTTTGGTGAAAATCTGCCTGGTGGTTCTGGAGAAGATTATTTAGCAATCAGTACTTTTAGTTTTATTTTCTTGATTATCTCCCCTTGTTTAACCTGTGACAAATTTGACAATGATTGGCCAAGGGGTTCTTGAGTTATGTCTCATATTCTTAAAACTTAACACACACCTCACAAATGGCCATAGCATTAGCTCTTTGAGCCTTTGGCTCAGGAGAGCTAATAAATCTCTAAGTGTAATCCAATGTAAAACTTCCATCCCCCATTGTGGCCCCAACCTATCCCAGGGGATCAAGATTTGAACAATAATTGCTTCTAAACTGAGGATTTTTCAACATCAATATGACAAATAATAACTTTTTTCTGTTCTTGAGAAGATTTTTTCCTAAAAAAGGAATTACTATGAAAACCATGATGGCCCCAACCTACCCCATGGGACATGATTTGAACAATCTTGAAAATAAATTATATTAAAGAAGGTTTCATATACTTTTCTAGCCTAGTGGTTTTTGAGAAGGTAGTGTAGATTCAAGTTTGTTCAAGTCATGAACACTGGGGCTAGGATAGACAAAATAGGTGATCAAAGTTTTACAATCTAATTAAAATTAGATGTTAAATCCACTTGCATACTCGCTACACTAACATCCAACAACATCCCATAGAGGGTCACGTCAGAGTTCAAACTCTATAATATCAACCAATCAAATCGTCACCTGCAAAATCATCGTGTATTCTAGAAGCGAATAAGTCTAGAGTTGTTCCCAATTTGACCTCTGACGTGACCCTCTATTAGATGTTAGTTCCGAATTTGACCCCTGACGTGACCCTCTATGGGATGTTGTTAGATGTTAGTGTAGCGAGTATGCGAGCGGATCTAACATTTAATTTTAATTAGATTGAAAGTTTTACATAGTAATTCATTGAAAAAATAAAAATTTGCTGAAGAACAGAAAAGCCATAATAATACATATTTCTTGATATCATGACCCCACAGCATGGGATGGGGTCAAACGTCTGAATAGGAAATCTCAAGAACAGCAAAATCATGATTATTCATACCGTAGGTATTTACAATATGGAAGCATCCACAGGTAGAGTAGATTTAGGTTTTTTCAAATCATGGTCCATGGGGCTAGAATTGAGCCATACTTGACAATCAAAGTCTTACATAGGAATACATGTATATAGAAACAAGGTGTGTTTGTGAAACACTGATGCCCCCGTCTGGCAACATAGCGAAGATTAAACTTTTCTTCAATGCAAACTCACTGGAAATACAATTCTGAAATATGAACATAGGCCAAGGTTAAAGTTTTTTCATAAGTATGGGAATCTCCAAGGTCAAGGTCAAAAGATCAAGGTAATTGGTATCCAATGAAAGGTCTTGCCACAAAAAATACATATATGAAGTATAGAAGCCCTAGCCCTTACCATTCGAAAGTTATGGCAAAGGTTAAAGCTTTTTCAAAAGTACAAAAATCTCCAAGGTCAAGGTCAAAAGGTCAAGGTGCATGTAACTGGTATCCAATGAAAGGTCTTGCCATAAAGAATGGAAGTCCTAGTCCTAACCGTTTAGAAGTTATGGCCAAGGTTAAAGATTTTTAAAATTAGGTCAAACTCCAAGGTCAAGGTCAAAGGTCTTGCTATCAAATGAAAGGTCTTGTCACAAGGTTTAGATATATAAAGAATGAAAGCACTAGCCCAATTACCCTTTAAAAGTTATGTCAAGGTTTGCTTTTTGAAAGTAGGTTAAACCAAGTCAAAGGGTCAAAATTCTTGGTATCCAATGAAGGGTCTTCTCTCAAGGATTACTTATGTGAAGTATGAAAGCCCTATCCCTATCCCTTACCATTCAAAAGTTATGGCCAAGGTTAAAGTTTTTTCAAAGTATGAAAATCTGCAAGGTCAAGGTCAAAAGGTTGTTTGTTGGTATCCAATGAAAGATCTTTCCACAAGGAATACATATGTGAATTATTGGTGTCCTGGTTTCTACTGTTCAAAAGATATGGCCAAAGTAAAAGTTTGGAATTTTTGTGTAAAAGTGGGTTAAACTCCAAGGTCTAGGTCAAAAGGTCAAATTTGGTGGTTCCCTAAGAAAGGTCTTGTCACAAGGAATACACATGTTAAATATGAAAGTTATAGCTCAAAAAAATCAAAAGTTATGGGCAAGGTTAAAGTTTTTGCGGACAAACAGAGAGACAGACAGCTAAACAGACAGACGGACGGACACGACAAAAACTATATACCCCTGAAACTTTGTTTACAGGGGCATAAAAATCTCAAAAACATCAAATTGTATCATGATTGGTCTTATTGTTAGAATCACTTACTAAAATGATTTTAGTAGACAATTGTTCTACTTCAAGTGTGGTAACAAGATAACTCCTTTGAACTTGTGCAGAAAATTTTAAAAATTCCAACAGCTGGTGCACACCTCTCAAAGGTAAGTAAAGTATTGGAGGGGGGGCCCCTTTCAAACATTACTTGTGAAAATGTTCATTGATATGATGTCCTCCTTATTTTGTTGCAGTATTAAAAGTCAATTCAGGGCGAGGTGGAGATGAACAAAGGTTTTGAAATAGGTGCAAAAGTCATTATAGATTATATACTTGATAAATTAATAATTGTTTAAACAAGCGTACACAGCAGAGAAATAGTAAGAATATTTATTTTGCCTTCATATTGAAACTTAACAAGATTATATAAAAAATACAGAGTTGTACACTTAATTTAATATCTCTCAATTTGTAACAGTTTATAACATTCACATTTGTATTGTGTATTTATGATTTAAATAAAATTTTAAAATGTTACTAAAAAAATGTATGTGTTTAAGGGGAGATACTGCAGTAACTCTATTAGGAGTTAGCTAATCACTGACAACAAAATTTAGTCACTTAGGTATAAAGTGTAAGTTCATTAACAGTTTCCAACCATGTTAATTAATTTGACAAGACTATATAAATTTGAAATATCCATTTTAATTGTAATACATGTACTATGAAACATATATAGTACAAATGATTTAATATTGAAGTGTTTTTGAAAAAAAAGACTGCAAGTGATTCAGTTTTTATTGATTCCCATCTTTGTTGCAAAAAACAAACCATCCCCTTGTGTTGCTTGCTGAAAGAAAAAAATAAAGCAGAGATTATGATCACTTAATACTTTGTACAGAACATCAATCAGGGCTCAAAAGCAATATGTACATCAAAATTTAAAATTGAAATCTTGACCTTTAGATTTCCTCCATTTATTTTTGAAATATACATTTTTAATTGACAAAATAATATTGTATCTAAATTGTCCCTCTCCATCCACATCTATAAAATAAGATAATGTATAGGCATCTTTTCCAAATTGTTATCCATGAAAGTATTATTGAGGTCAGATTTCAAAATTACTTTGAAATAAAGCATTTTTCACTAACATATCCTGGATAACAATGAAATGATGAGTGCATTTGTACCTTGTCAAAACAAATTAGGCCACCACTATCTCACCTTATTAATTTGCTTGTGACGCTCCTTACTCACAATTTCCTCCAAAATCTCCCCATCACCTTTGACTAACCTAAATGTTTTTAAAGATAGAATTTTTTTTAGATTACAGGTAACAATAATGAATAACCAAAATAAAAGGGTGAAACACATGAAGAAAAAAAAAACATAAAGCACACTAGAAACTAGAGAGTATTACAAGAAATCCTACTCTTCTGCATATTATATCAAGTTTTATTTTCAGTATTTAATAGTTTTTTTTAACTGAATGCATTCACAAACTACAAAATAATTTTAATTAAAGGCCAAACTATTGTTATTTGTATTCTCACATTTTTTAAATTACAATTGTGATATACATTGTTACATCACAATATACAGTAAGAAGAGATACTGATAAATATGTTCCAAGTTGCTTTTATTGATTTTTCTGACATTTCATTCCACACATAAAATTTATTAAAATGCAGGCATTCTTTATTGGAATTCCATGTGTGATTTGTTTTCCTCAAAATGCAACACGTATTAAATTTGTAGATAGGAAATTAATAGCAATAAAAGTGCATGTCATTTAATAACCTGTGAAAACCAGGTGATAGTCTTGAAAGACATTCCTGTTATCAAATAAAAATAACAGGTTTTATTTTATTTCTCGGTCATGCCTACCTTAATCAGTGTTTTCCCTAAGAACCGGCTACCGGCCAAATTGACCACTTCAATTGACAAAAATGCTGCTTCGAAATAAAAATGTGTTGTAAGGTCCAGAAATTTTGTTCATAAACCTCAGCCCCTAGCCTGCTGCAAATGATCTCTAACCCTTTACTTTGAAATAAAGGGAAAACACTGACATATTACACATAAAACTTAGTTTTTTTTAAACAGGTCATTCCTATCTATTATTACCTATTGCGTCCAGTTTCTGGGTCGTATACCCGCCTCACGACACTTTGCTGTTTCTCCCATTCTTCCTTGGTCATGGGTTTCATCACACGAGGAGATGGACCACTACTACCTAAACATAGAAATTTTATCAAAGGAGGTCATGAGTGGATCTAAGTAATTGATGCAATTTGAAATTAAGTAACATCTGTAAAAATTCATCTGTGAGGATTTGATTTGAGTTGAGATATCCAAGATAAAATACTTAAAAATAAGGTCTTGGAACTTCTAAATCACTTGACACATTCACATTGTTCATGATATCTGTATTCGAGATACCAAAGTTCAACTGCACTTAATTTTATAACACAGAGCTGAATTCTGGTACAAGTACCCCCCAAAAATTGAAAGTTACCATATAAATGTTATTAAGGTAATTTAAAACTTTTCAGTTAAATACTGACTATTTTGGATATACATGTAAAAGTCTTCATACCTGAAGGTTTTGGGCCATGATTCTTGTCAATGATACTTGTATTTTTATTCTTCATTGATGGAAGGTCAGGTCTTTCATTGGATTTGCTTTTCTTTAATTTTTTCTTTGATTTCTTCTTTTTATGCTTTTTGTGGTCTTTCTTTTTCTTCTTTTTTCTAACAGGAGATGATGAAGATGATGATGAACTTCTAGATCTTCAATTTATAAAAAAAAAATTCTATCATATTAAAAACGGAAGTAATTTTTTTTAAAAGAGGTAAGTGTTACATGTACTTTTATCTTAATGATACATCATGGTAGAGGATGTTCATAACTCTGTCTTCAAACAGCATTAGTGTAGACTTTGCACACTTTGCCGATCCAAATGAATTTTTTTCCATAGTAACTCTGGATCCACAATCCTATGCCTGTGGCATCTCGACACAAACTATATGTGCGTACTTTCTGTAACAAGAACTTTCCACAAAAAATAAATGTCTAGATTTAATGGATATTGCAGATAAATACTAGTTTTAATATTTTTATTTAAATTAGCACTGTTCAGAGTCTGTTTTTGATAATTCAACTTAAATACAAAGTCATGTAACATCAGAGTCTAACCATATCAAATGTCACATGTAATTTAAGCCAGATTTTAATTAAAACTAACAGTCACACCGACAATACAGTCATTCTTCCTGCTTATATATACAGATACTTGGGGCGTAAAATAAAAATAAGTTTGTTTGCAGTTGCCTACCGACCCACTGAAAATGCACCCGACCCAAACTTTTTTTTAGCCATTTTGTAATTTTATTTTTTTTTTCAAATTTTCAGAATATTGAAAGTGTTTCATTTTCAAATTTTGACTTTTGTTTTATCAATCAGTGGTTTATAAAAATGGTTGAGCTTACTCGTGTGTAGTAGGTCTATGAAAACCTCTTTTATTTGTTATCTAACAAAAATCAAATTTTTTTTCAAAAAAAAGAAAAAAAAGAATGCCTACCTACCGACCCAGTCTAAGAATTATAGGTCGGCAACTGCAAACAAAGAATTTTTTAAGCTTGGCCTGGTTTATAAATGTGTAGGCTATGGTTATGTAAAAAAATTTACTTTTTTTTTTTTACATATATCAATAAGGTACATACTATTAGTTACACAGTCAGTAGGAACCTAATAAGGAGTCATACAGGGTGAGAAATGGAAATCCGTATTGGGTGAGGTGAAGCTGAGTCCCAATACAGATTTCCATTTCACACCCTGTATGACTCCGTATTAGGTTCCTAACTGACTGTGTTACGAATTTATCCCGCTGAACACCTTGACAGCGACGTAATACGGAAAATAGCAGGGTGTCATGTGATTAGCCTTTATCCAATCAGTAATCTACAAAATTGTCTGAAGCGGGATAAACCACGACACAAGTACAAATATACACAATTTGATGGTTGCCCGTGTGGCTCAGTGGTTAGAGCGTCTGCTCTAGAGTCCTGAAGTAAGGAATTAATCCTTACATTGCAGGTTCAAATCCCACTGATGCGAAGACCAGTCCTTCGGATGATTCCGTATAAACTAAGGTCCTGTGTCACAGTAGGTGCTGTCACAAAAAAGATCCCTCGCTGCTCAATGGCCCTGAGTGCCGAGTATAGGAAAAAATTTGTGGCTCTCAACCACAAGTGGTGGTGTCTCCATATGAGTGAAAAATTCTCAAGAGGGATGTTAAATAACATACAATCAATAAATCAGAAAAGCTGAATCCATACTTTTCAGATGCTCAGCTGTTTCCATAAATTCTGACGTCGTGTGACGACTCACAGTCTAGACTGTGTCTCGTGTGGTTGACGTTGGAAGAGGCGGATCAGCGATTCAACTGTAAGATGTGAATAGGACTCTAACAGTGACAACGTAAAACATGCTAGTTTTCGGTTCGTAACTTTGTCATCTGCGTGGAAAAATTAAGTGCATCTTGTATAATCAGTGTTTCTGCTAATTTTTAAAACCAAGGGTCATTATGACCCTTTGATATAAACTTTTGGGGGTCAAAATGATTTTTTGAGGGTCAAAATATATTCTGGTTTGATTTGGGTTCTAACATTAGCTCTGCCTTCTAAGTTCATATATTTGATGTTTAAAAATATAAAAAAAATGAAAGTAAAATATAATTGATACATGTATACTTCTGTTATTTTACCGGTACACAGTTACATTTTACCGATTACACCATTAGGGTTTCGTGAATACCTCAATCAAAAGATAACAATTGAAAGTTGTTGATTGCTTTACAAGACTGTTTATTAAAGATTTGAACTTTCCTCACCTTTTTATTACCATAATTAGCCTTTTTGACAAAGCCAAGCTGTTATAAATATGCCGATGTAAGACTGAACATGCTGAAGCGCCATTTTTACTTGCACTTCCGGTTTTGTTAAGAATTAGATAGGTCTTACAAAAGAATACCGGGGGTAGTTAATAGATTGTTGACGTGGAAATGCCGATTTCAATTACTGCAACTTTGAAATTGAACTAAAAGCAATGATTAATTCCTAGAAAGTTGTCAAGAATGTAAATTAAACATATAAAATATCTTTTTCTATGAAAACATCAATATTGAACTAGATTTTTAAAAACTTGTTTTCATATTTTCTTCTGCGTCATGATGACCCTCTAGGTGAAGTTTTTGGGGGTAAAAGGTCATTTTTATGCGTAAAATACGCAGAAATATGCGTTAACGGAAACACTGATAATGATTGATTGCCCCAAGATGGGGCTACCCATCCATCGAAAGAATTTTTTTTTATAGCGAGCGCAGCGAGGAGGCGCGAAGCGCCGCTCGCATAGCGAGCTCAATAGACTAACGTGTAGGAACGGAGGAAATTGGGGTTGAAATCTGCACATTGTTCCAAGAAATTTTTATCTCACTGCGTGAAAAGATTCCAAACTCCCAATAATCCTTTGCGGTGCATAGCAACATGGTAGCTTAAACATAGCAACAACTTACTTGAAAAAATTACAAACAATGATTAAATGCAATCTCCATGCCAAAAAACAATCGTTTGCCTCCAAACGCAACAGAACTTTCAATTTGATGTCATTCTTTCGTCACTTACACGGCTCGGGTATTTCCGATTTTGTCGGAAACTTCCGAGAATTTCGGAATCTAGATCCCGATGTCTGGGAAGTCAATTCTCTTTCTAATTATTCCGTTTTCTCCTCTTATTTTAATGAACTGAGGATAGACAGTGCAAGTAAAATCTGTGTATAGGTTTTTAAGTGTAAATTACTGCACTCGCCCCAACGGTCACACCGTAAAACATATTAAACAGTTGATTTATCAGAGTGTGCCCAAATTTTTGTAGCATAAAGAGGAGAAATGTCTTTTCTTTCCATTCTGACCTTTTTGCTGACCCCGCAAAGGGACAGATTAACTATTGCAAAGTGTGGATTATCTACTAGTGGAAAAGGTTATGTTTTGTATCAATTCTTCACCTCTACCCCCCCCCCCCCCACCCCCAAAAAAGATGTATGCATAAGCAAACCTTTTGTGCTTCCTTTTTCTTTTACTTTTCTTGTGTTTTCTAGACCGGTCATCACTGTCTGACGAAGAAGAATCGCTAGAACTATTGTCACTGTCACTTTCCTCCGACGAACTGCTACTTTCGTATCTTTTCTTTGATTTCTTCCGCTTTCTTTGATTTGATGTCATAGAAGATGCCGAAGTAGAACTTTCTTTCAAACGACAGGACTCCATATTAAATTCTTAAGGAGTTAACACGATTAAGAAATGTTGTTTTCATAAACTGATCCACTTCATGAGCGCTGACATATTGGTTAGTAAATATTAAGGAACAAAGACATCGTTGCTGAAAACGAAATATATTAGAAGTAAGCTTATAGAAAAATGAAACAATAAAATATTGTTTACCTTATCATTAGGCATATAAAATAATATAAAATGCTAATATTGTTTTGTTTAAAATAATTAATTAAAATAAACCTTTATTCGTTTTTCAAAAAATCCCCCTGACAGCGGAAGTGAACAAGAAGCGCGTCAAAATGGAGGACTAGGTTACCAAAACAGAAATTTACCGCGAAAATGACAGCAGTTAGCACAGAAAATGCATTCTCGGCATTTGAAAAACAACTTAGAACTTTATGCTTAAGAGAATTTCCTTGTGGAACGGGTTCATGGGTATTCTTTTCATGTTTTATATGCTAAAGAATATTTTTTTCATCAATACATAAATGTGTTCAGTGCATGGTCTCAAAGTAAAATCGCTACAGTACTAGCATAGTGCTAACGTCAACATGAACCAGAGATTATTATTCTTATACACGAGGCACAATTACATTTAGAGCCACAATATCTTGAAATCTTTCTCAATATAAATTAGAATATTTAAAATCTGTTTTTCTGTACTGTTGAAAAACTATCATTTTAACAAAAAAGCTTTGTATTTAAATATAGTATACATGAATTGAATTAGATAAAATACCCTGCTTTACTAATATCAGCACTAACATACCCAAACACTGAATGACAATTATTTTAGCAATGTATATTTAAGGAATCACTGTCTAGTTAGTATAGTATGCCAGGGCATCAACGATATTGGGAAACATGGGATAATTTGCATAACGGGCTTCACCTGCTATGCATAAATTATCCTATGTTTCCCAATTTCATCGATATTCCTGGCGTACTATACTAACTAGACAGTGATTCCTTATATTTCCATTTCATTGTGAAACAAAATTTTAGATTTAGATTTTAAAAATGTAGATATAGATTTAAATTACACAAGGACTCTCATGGCAATTTCAATAGTCCTTGCCCACTGACATCAAACACAAAGGCAGCGGCATGAGATTTACATGCATATTTGGCCTCCTTAGCGTCAGACACAGAGACCGGTGCACACGAGATTTGCATGCATATTAGGCCTCCTTAGCTCCAGACCTATCGACCTGTCTGATTTACATTCTGGTAGAATTATCAAGAAATCAACTCCGCTAACTTTCAAAGAATTATCACAGAGAAAAAAAAAAACAGAAATGGAAATTTTTACATATATCAACAATTTTTCTGTAGACATTGTAAAATTTCTAATAAAACATTGAGATACATGTATTTTTTTTTTTTAGAGAGAAACTAAAACAAAAAATCTTCAGCTTCTTAAATCAAAAGACAATGTGGATAGTCGGTTTTCTGTGACATTAAAAGGTATGATTCATTTCTTTAAAAAAAATCAAAGATTGAATTTTTATTTATAATTTTTGTTTGGTTAGAAAATTTGGAAAATTTTCACAGTTTTTAACTCAAATACATGTAGCTTTAATCTTGTTTAATATTAAAATACAAACAAACAACAACATTGTACTAATTATTAAGTTTTATTTCATATTTTATCTTATATCTAGATTTTGGTGCTAGTCATGAAAAGACAGAACAATTAGAAGAATATGTGACTTCAAAGTACTCCCCATGGCATTTGGATTATAGCTGGAGCAAAGAAGCTAGGAAACTTCGCGAGTTAGCTGTAAAATCCCCATGGCTTATTGATGACAATTTCATTCTCAGCTTTTTCAAAACACTTAGAATATGTGATAAAAATGTAAGTGAATAGAATTTATAATTTTTTTTCATTTTCATTATCATAAGTTTTAAATGGAAATAAAATATTATTTTCATATCAATTAAAATAAAATGCTATAATGTAAAAGGATTCTGTTGGGAAAAAATGTAATGCTTGATTAAAATTATTATATACATTATATAATTGCTTAAATGTTGCTCTTTTTATTTTCAAGGTAACAGAAGTAGATGGAAATCTACTGAAATTCAAGGATCTAGAGGAATTGACACTAAGTGCCAACAAAATCATTACAGTCAACTCAAAAAATCTACCACCTTCTCTTAAAGTATGTTAAATATCATACCAGGTATTATGAAACTGAAAAGTTATACACAACATAACATTATTTTGCTCTCTTATTAAGAGTAAAAATCAGTAATCTCTGACAAAAGTCAAGCTAATCAAAAGTATAAAGCTAAAGCAAATTTCAATAGAATGAAATAAAAAAAAAAACACACCTTTAAAAACAAGCACTGTAAAACAAATTTATATGAAGTCTTAACACTTTAATACAGCTGCCATATTTAAAGTTTTTTGAACTGCCCCTGTTCATAAAAAAAAGAAAGACAAAATCTTGATATCACCATTTGAAATCAAGAAAAGTTGAATTTCAAAATGCATGTTTGCCTCTTCTAACCTTTTTACTGACATTTCTTTTAGGTTTTAGAATTGTGTGCCAATCAAATTAGTGATATATCTGCATTATGTGTCCGCCCTCCTCCATTGATTCATTTAGGATTAGGATCCAACAAAATCTCTTTCATAGGGGATTACCTCACTGGAGATTACTGGTATGAAGATATGTGTAGTTATATTTTTTGTATAAACTGCATGTTTATTGCATTTTTTTTAATTTGGAAAGAAAATTTGTTTGTTGTTTTATTTTAAATTATGGAAATCAAAATAAATTACAGTCAAACTTTATCTTGAACTCAGTGGGACCGAGAAAAAAACTTTAAGATATCCTAGGATTGGAGACACCGTCCGAGGGTAAAATACTTAAAGAATAATTGGTCGGGCCTTCAAAATCACTTTGACATTTCCATGGTATTCAACATATCAGTGTTCCAGATAACAAAGTTTGACTGCATTTGCAAATTTGATAATATGATGTTTGCTTCAGAAAAATGAATAATTATTGCATGAATAATTTTTTTTCCAGGCCCAACCTACTATCTTTAGATTTAAGCCATAATAATTTAAGTGATCTCCTGGATGTAATTAGAAAACTTGGATCCCTGCCTAAGTTACGGAACCTTATTCTCCAAGGAAACCCCTTATCTGTGTGTATAAAGTTATATCAATTAGGCCATAATAAAAATATTCCTAGATTCTCATCCCCGCCCGCCCCGATTTTATACCCCCGCCTCGATTTTTTTTATTTCTTGTATTTCTTCGTCTTAATTCTGATTGGGATGGGTATTCATCTACCATTCTACTTTCGTTTTAAATCCCGCGAAAGTCGACATGATTTTGACAGCTGAAAAGATGGTAATTGCTGTAATACATGCTTATATATTTTAAACAAGGGTCATATGTTGAAAAAGATTGATGTTGATGCGAAGTAAGAGATAATTAAACCTTTACTATGACTTTTATTCGGGTATTGTAGATAAAATTACACCGATTGACCAGGTTAATAAAAAAAATGCAAAACTGAAAAAATAAAAAAATATAAAATAAAAGCCGCCCGCCCGCCTCGATTTAAAAAAAAAATCGGATGAGAATCTAACAATTTATTTATTATGGCCTTAACATTTTTGGGATAATCTGTTTAATGAAGATAGTTTTGATAAATTCAAGCATGAGGACCTTGATTCACAGATATTCATTTTTTTAATTTACATTTTTTTTTTGATAAAAAAAGTGATATTAACCAGGCAAACTGCCTGCATGTCAAAAAATGACACTAAATTTTTAGTAGAAAATTATGAATCAAGCTTTTTATTTGCAAAGAGGAATTTTTTGACTTTACAATTGATACAGTTGATTCCTGGGTATCGTGGCTATACAATAGACAGTTTACGGAAACTCAGTATTCTTGATGACATCATGATATCTGCTGACGAAAAACATCATTACAAAGGCCTCGCCAGAAGGAGAGGTAAACAAGTCAGACGTGTTCAAAACTTTTTTTACAATTTACATAAGATTCAATTTCTCTGTAAGATTCCTTTGAAAGAATTTTCTATGTATTCATCCTGATGCACAAAAGAACTTTGAGATTAATATAATACTTGCAGTCATGCAGCACTGCTTTTAGCTATAAATGAGGAAATAAACATGTACTGTAAAGTCACATATTTTCATGGAGTCAAATTTTCATGGTTCGAGGAAAAAGTCTTGGTTCATGGGGATTTGATTTTGTGGATGAAGAGTTGTTGAGTAGTTATGTATGTAACATTTTACATTTGGTGGAGGACTTGAATTTGACGGTCTCGTCATACAGCGAAAACAACGAAAATTAACCCCAACGAAAATTTGTGATTTCACACTATTATAACCATGTATGTTGACTTTAATGCAGACCTTTATTATTGGATTCTTTTAAACAATTGTAGAATACATCTTAGATGAAGCTAAAGTGTCATTAGAAGTCACATACATCAAGGGTGTGCCAATGCCAGAGGAATTGAAGGTTAAGATTTTGTCTGATTTAAAGCTTTTTGGTTTCTTATGAATTCTTTCATAAAATTTCAGTCAGTTTAATATTTTTTGACTGTTTTTGCAGTTTACAAATTCGATTTATTATTACCGTAGAAAACATATTTCTAACCATGCCTATGCAAATGTAGAGACAATTGTTTTATTCTGCTTTTACCTAATGTGAATTGACAATGTTTCATCTTTACAAACACCTTGCAAATAGGCACGTGTAAATCAGAAATAATAAAGTTAAGTTGCTTCCCCCATGTAGCTGAATTTTTGCCATTGACATATCTAAATCTTGATTTCAAACAAAAACTTGATATATAATTTCTTTCAACCATACAGAATCCTGAAGATCAACCAGAATTCCCCAAAATAGAGAGGAAGTATTTTGTCCAATTCATGTTTCCTCAAGACGTGTCCCAGAAAGCAGAAATTTTCCAAATCACAGATAACGACTTAGCTGGATTGTCTCCCATGCCAATGTCCGAGAGGTCACAGTTCACACCCCAACCAGTAAGTGCAGAAATGTCAGTAATCAGTCTATCATAATCAGCAATTGGAGGTTTTATAATCCTAGTAACCTAAATTAATTTTATGTGAAATATCAAAATTTGACTGGAGATGTTTATGCATATAATATATTAACAAATGCCAGAATTTCTGCCATTTTTTAGCTCACCTCAATGAAGTTGGGGGGAGCTTATGTGATACCCTCGGCGTCGGCGTCCCAGGTTAAGGTTAAGTTTTTTGGAGCAGTTTTCTTTTTAATTACTTCTGTGTCCTATACTGATTAGACATGCATGGAAGATGGTTTTAGTGTGTTTTATTGTACCAGACAAAGTTTCAGATGCTGCAATTTCAGCAAAGGAATTACCAGGTTAATGTTTTTGGAGCAGGTTAACATTTTTGGTGCAGTTTTTGGTGTGGGTTTCATTTCCAAGTAACTATAAGCCCTATGTTGACCAAACTTGCATGGATGATACATCTAAGGATGCATACTACCAGGCTTGCTTCGGATGCTGAATCTGACCTACATTATGCGGTTGAGTGAACAGGTTAATGTTTTTGGTGTAGGTTTCATTTCCAAGTAACTATAAGCCCTATGTTGACCAAACTTGCATGGATGATACATCTAAGGATGCATACTACCGGGCTTGCTTCGGATGCTGAATCTGACCTACATTTTCCGGTTGAGTGAACAGGTTAAAATTTTGGTGCAGGTTTCATTTCCAAGTAACTATAAGCCCTATGTTGACCAAACTTGCATGGATGATACATCTAAGGATGCATACTACCGGGCTTGCTTCGGATGCTGAATCTGACCTACATTTTCCAGTTGAGTGAACAGGTTAAAGTTTTTGGTGCAGGTTTCATTTCAAAGTAACTATAAGCCCTATGTTGACCAAACTTGCATGGATGATACATCTAAGGATGCATACTACCGGGCTTGCTTCGGATGCTGAATCTGACCTACATTTTCCAGTTGAGCGAACAGGTTAATGTTGTTGGTGCAGGTTTCATTTCAAAGTAACTTTAAGCCCTATGTTGACCAAACTTGCATGGATGATACATCTAAGGATGCACACTACCAGGCTTGCTTCGGATGCTGAATCTGACCTACATTTTCCGGTTGAGTGATTAGTTAAAAGTTTTTGGTGCAGGTTTCATTTCCAAGGAACTATGAGTTCTTTAATGACCAATCTTGCATAGATGATACATCTAAGGATGCATACTTCCAGGCTTGCTTCGGATGCTGAATCTGACCTACTTTTTGTGGATGAGTGAAAATGTTAGTTTTGATGCATGTTTCATTTCCAATAAACTATGAGCCCTATAATGAGCAAACTTGCATGGATGATACATCTAAGGATGCACACTAATGGACTTGCTTCGGATGCTGAATTGGACATACATTTTTCAGATAATAGACAAGGTAAAAGTTATGGTTGCAGGTCTATTACCAAAAACTATAAGGCTTATATAACATTGTGTAAACCAAACTTGCACAAATGCTGCATCAAGAGATGAAAACTCTCAAATTTGCTTCAGATGCTGGATTTTCATTACATTTTCATGAAGAAGAAGTAGTTTAAATTTTTTATGTAGGTCTATTTCAAAGTATCAGATCAAAATTGCTTTTAAAAATATTTTCTTTTTTGGAATGTATACTTTTTGTTGGTTAATTGTGTGACTTTGCCTTACTTAAAGACAACATTCGTTGAGGTGAGCTCTGTAATCTCTGATTACCTATGTTTTTACCACCAAATTGGACTTTTGTCATTATGGTTATTGCAGTTTGATACATACATGCAGAAAGACTTGAGAGCATGTGATTTTTTAAAACCCATTCATGTACATGGGCAAGGATCAGCTATTTGTAAATAATAACGGCGGTCATTTTTGAAATTGAAATAAACAAGAATATAATTTTTTTATGATTCATAAAGTTGTATTTATAATTTTGTAATATGAAAGAGAAACAATAAACAATTAAATCTTTTTATTTCAAGAAATAAAATTATTAGTACCGAATTTGTATAAAATTGTCCAACTTTTGTGCATGCTTATAAGAGATTTTCCAACCTATGTGTCAAAAATGCAATTTTTAAAAATACCTTTAATTAACACATTTTTATATACAACTATTCTAAAAGATGGATGTTTACCTTACAATTCTAGATAAAAATAATTACTATTTGCTTATCATTATCCCGAGAAAAATAGCTTTGAAATTGAATAACGGACGTTACGAGTGTCGGTCAACATGATGGGTTAACTTTAAACATTGAAATTAATGTAATTGTATTAAAAATACACGAATATTTTATATTTAGCTTTAACTTTAAAGCATACTCAACGGATTCTTTTCAATAACATTTGTGTAAAAGGATTAAAATAATAAATTTTCGCACATTTATCAAAGGTGCACAGGTGTCGGTCAAATTCGTAACGTCCGAAATTTGGGTCGTAAAATGGCTTTTACAATGCGGAATATAGAATCAGTTCGTTTTTTTCTATTAGTTTTACCACACATTTGCAGTAAACGTCATGAAAAGCGACCGTGATACGTAAAATGGAGGCAAAGAGGGCGAGTTTGTATTGTCGGTCAATAACTTCTTACTAGATAACAGACGTCACGCTAGTTACTGAAAAAGATTCATATAAAATTTAATGATAAAATGGACAAGCCATGTTCTCCAATGTATTAAAATCTATAATAGTTATTGTTTGACACAAACGTTTAAGTATTTTTCTAGTACTATTACGATCGTAGAGGTCATTTGGTGTTCGGCAGTTAAATTTTGACTGACATAACAATGTCAAACCATAACTGCTGAAGCACAGTGATTCGATTATGTTACGTAGAAATTTTATGGACATATTTTTTGCAATAAGATAGAAAGAAAATATAATATTTACCATTACTTATCTGTTAAAGTCGCATTTTTTCCTGTCTTCGTACATTATTAACATAACAATATTTGGCTGTTACATGTTGACAAGAAATTGAAAAACGGATATGACATGTTGACACCTTTTCTGGTCAAATAATAACTTCTTTACGCAGTATGATAATATTATCATGAAATATGGAGTATTTGTTTATATTTTAAGGTAATTAGCAGAGGTGTAACTCATTTATTTTCTTTTCAGATGCTATGCTACCAGCTCCTTAGGATTTTCTTGGCTGATTGCCTGTTATTATTTGACCATTGTCAAAATTTAAATCTGTGCTGATACAAGATTTTTTTCTTATTATTTTGTTAAAGATAAAATTTTATTAGTAAACTTCAGTTGTATATTAATGAAGAACAAATAATAGAATTACTAAATAAAAATTACAAAGCTGTAGAGAGTTAAAATATCCCTTCCACGAAAAACTGTGAGGGATGTTATAATGTAACATCCGTCACAGCGCTTAAAATTCATGGAAATACTTTCAGTAGTTTTAATTAGTATTAGAAGAATGTTTATAAATGGAGTTGTATTTGACAAATTAACTTCATTGCATGTATTAAAAGACGTGTGTATTCTTAACAAAACTTACGAAATGCGTTAAAAAGCGTCGTCAATGTAACCTCCGTAACTACCTTACTTTAGTTTGTCAATTTGTCAAATATAACATCCGTTTATTATATAGGATAAAAAAAATTTCAAGAAAGAACTAATGTATCCTGGTCTGCTTTTTAATGAAAAACTAGTGTTATTTCCACATTTAGTGAAGAAAAAACTCACGGTAAACATGATTTCTGTGCAGAAAAACGAATGATGAAAATGCTATAGTAGGAAAAATTGATGTCACCTCCGTCACGATTAATTGTGCCTTATTAATTTTACAGATTGGTCATAAAAATTTGTCTACTTCGTCCAAAGTAAAAGTGTGGTCAGGTCCATGCATATGATGCTCTTTTTTTTTTGGTTCTCTGTAACGCGAAATAACTTAAAAATTCACATTATATGTGTCAACATAACGCCTATCACTTTTTGATCACCTATATTTGGATGCGATTTTCTTAAAAAATAAAAATGCAACTATCTTTTCTTATTAAATTAATGAAAGAAGGTATAGATATAAATGTATTTAATTAGAAAAAATGTAAAAATATTGACACATTTTTTTTCACTGTGACGGCCGTTATTATTTACAAATAGCTGATCCTTGCCCACATGTAAAATCATGTCTGTGTAAATGCATTTGATATGTTAAACAGAAGAAAACAGTCCATTTTAAGGTAGGTTCCTTTACCTGGTGAAGAGATATTTCTTGTCCATCATGTTGCATTGGTTTTGAATACTGTTAAAAGTGCTAAGGTTATCGCACATGGTTTTTACAATGTTTTATCATGGTTTAGGCTTTTTTGTTTTGTTTTTTTTTTTTAAATTTCCCATATTTCATTTGATTAGTCTGGTATTTTTTTTTCTTTATCTATTGTATTTGAATGCACGTATTTTGGGACTTTTGGTAAGAAATCTATTGACAGTTTCAGATACAAAAGACATCCAACTGCAATCATGAAAGCTGTTCTTCTTGAATGTCTTTTTTTTATTCACCTGAGAAAGGGGATTTCCTCCTGTGTTGCAATTTAAAATATTGATTAATAAAATGAATTCCAAAATTGTAACTGTGATTATCATGATAAAAAATTGTCTTAGAATATTGATACATGATAATGTACATAATTCATTTTCTCCATAAGCTTGATACATATAATTCCATTAAAATTGTAGACTAGTCCAATACCTGAGGAGCAGGAAATACGCTCATACTCACAACAGAGTCAGAACACGGAGGCCGTCAAAAACGTCAACTTCACTGCTCAACCAGAGGTGGTATCAGCAAGGGAACCAACAGGTATATTAATTATTGTATACAGGAAAATTTTCCCCCTGTTTTATTTTTGCCCCTTTCGCCCTTGTCACAAGTTGGCAAATTTAAAAAGGGGTGAATTCAAAGAACATACTATAAATTCTTAAACAGAACTGGGACTTGGTGAATTTAAAACAGGGCAAATTTGTAAGCAAATGTAAAAGGGCAAAAATAACACAGGGCGAAAAGACCCTGTATACAGTACATATGTTATATTCTGTTCATGAGAAACAAACTGTTCATATGATGAATTAATTTAAAAAAAAACAATACTGTCGAAAACTCTTTACTTTCTATGATTAGAAATGCTATAATTTCAACCTTTTAGTACAACACTTAACAATGAGCAATACTTTAAAATGTTATTTGAAGATAAAGCTGCTGAGCAAAATATAAATTGCATGGAGGTTTAGGTAATTAACATGATTAACAGAGTCAAATTTAAGTGCATGTATTAACCTTACTGACCATCAGTTGCCCAAATTTTAATGATTAAAGATATAAATTTGGACATTTTGTGCAAATAATATGGAAAGGACTTGACCTTCATAATCACATTCTTTTTTTTTTTACAAAACTATTAAGTATTTTACACTTGATATCTCGAGTCCTCAGATATTTGGAAGCATTCTCTTTAAATTCTATCCATTCCTTATTTCCCTGATTTTATAGTCCCAAATGCTAATTTCTTCAGTATTTTACACTTGATTGTCTCGAATCCTCAGATATTTGGAAACTTTATCTCACTCCAATCAAGTCTGAGATAATAATGTTTGTCTGTACTTTTTCTATCCATTCTTTATTTCCCTGACAGCTGAACATGAGCGGCCCCCGGATGAGATCCCCTTCTCTGTGACCCCCAAACAAAGCGAGGCTGTGGACCAGGAGGAGGAGGAGGAGGAAGACAAAACACAGATCCAGCTGGAGCCCATTAAATCTGAGGGTGGGCTCTGGGCCGAGGAGATCGAGCTTAACTGGTCACAAGTTGCTGTCAGGGATGAACTTCTGACCCTGCGAAACTTTCTCAAACAAGGAATGGATTTTTCAGTGGTTGAGGAATTGGTAATTTTTAAAATTATTATTAATTAAATTTATAATTTAAACGTTTTTTTGTGGGATGCTTCAAATAAATTTTTAAGAATCTGTTAAAAAATTGTTCACAGTATAATTATACTTTATTTAATGTACAAAAAATTTGCTTAACATTTCAGGAAGGGAATTGAAAGTGCTAGAAATTGATTTTCATTGACTTAATTTGTAAAAATATTTGTAGATATCAACATGATCCTTTATTTTTTCAAGTCTTTTTTTTTTCAATATTTTGCTTTATAAATTCAATTAGTTCCAATTCACCAGTATCATTAATTATGTATTTTTAGATTATTAGATTTTTATTTTCCTATTAGCAGTTCAAATACTTATCTTTTTATGCTATCATTCATATAAAAGTTCTCTCTACTTAGAAATTCCCAGTTAGAACTGTCAGCACCTATGCAATGTTGCTTAGCTTTTTGTACATACATTACTGTACTTGTAATATCTGGCTAATTTTAGACCAATATGGTGCCCCTAACTCCTGAACACTCTGAGAATGGGTCTGTGCATCAACCTACAAGTGACAAGAAGGTTGTTAGTTATAGCCAACTATTATCTGGTGAACCATGAGTTGGTTTGGTTGTTTGTGGTGACTTTGTAGTAATATAGTAGAATTAAGAATGAAACTGCCATTTACTGAATGTTCACTGAAAGGTGTGGAAAGGTGGGTGAATGGCAGTGGTATGCCTTTCAGTCACTTTTAGTAAACTTTTCAGTAACTTTTCAGTGAACTGAATGGCATATTAGTTTCATCTTTTGAAACATTTAGTACTCAACAGTATAATATTACACTGAACTTCTGAAAATATGGACTTCAACTGAAATAACAACATTAAATTTTGTGATTTTTTTAATATTGAGGAAAAGAGCAGAAGATATCAATTTTCTTCTAAAATGACAGTTACACTGTCCCTTTGAAAAAATTACCTTAGTTTTCTCTTAACAGTCCTTATTTTCAGAGGTTAATGCGTTGCGCTTCAAATTAGCTTAATCTAAGGACATATGCCATAGAGGAGTTTTTGATGTGATATAGTCAAGCCTTGTTTAATCTGGAAGCTTGTGTTTCCAAGCAAAGTGTCCAGATTAATTAATTGTTTGGGTTACTGAACCATAACTCGTAGATGTTCATGTAATTTCTGTTCCCCACAATTTTCATTTTGAAGATGAAGCTTTCAGGTTAGAGAGACTTGACTGTATTCCAGTATAAGCAAAATACAAGGTGTTATTATTAACAGCAATTATTTTAAGCTATACATGAACAGTTTTGGATTTGTGTTTGAAAGGGGAGCTAGGGGGTATTCTGATTTGTAACAATAATAATTAAAAAGAACATCAAATGACAAAACTTAAGAAACACAATTTCAAACCAATTGCAAACCATAATTGCTTTGCTTATTGACATTTATATGCAGTCATCCAGTGCTACATTTGTTTTGCATTATAATTTTAAATTTCTATGCTTATACTATTGCTTTTGCTATATGCAATACACCATCTGCCATACCTGTGCTATTTAGTCTGCTGCTATTTGTGCTGTGCTGTTTTGGCTGTGTGTTTGTGCTGTGTTTACCATAGGTGTGTGTGTTACAGGTCCTTTGCTATCAAAATGATGACCCGTCTGACCCAGGCACACCAACAGCCAAAAGCAAGGAAAAGAAAGACGCCAAAGACACCAAAAAATCAGATAAGAAGGAAGAGAAAGGAAAAGTATGATGCTCACATGTCTTTTGCTATTTTGCCATGTTGCTTAGTTGTGTTTGAGTGGTTATTTGTATGACTTGATTTATGTAACTATGTGACCCATGGCTTTTGGATGTAAAAAATCTTTTGGTTAGCATTAAAGTCAATGTTCAGTTGATTATTCAAAAGAAAAGTATTTTGTTCCCTGGTTCTCTAGTTTCAATTTATAATTCGTTAAAATTGTCTAATGCAGGGTAAAAGGAATTGAACTTAATTTATATATTTACAGAATATCAACATTTACTGCACTTGCAATGATTATTTTCCAAATACATGTTCACTGTAGCAAGTATTAATATTTTGAATCTCAGACATGGTCATGCGTACAAAGTATTTTTATTATCAAAGGGAGGGAAAGAGGAAAAGAAAGATGATAAGAAAGGAGGGAAAAAAGGGAAGAAAGAGCCAGAGATGGAGTTGAAACGAATGCCTGCCACCTACACCACGCTCGCCACGTGGCACATTCCACTGGTGGATTTCCTGGAGGGAGAGTATGAATTCCGGTCCGTCTTCACTCAGGGTGGAGTGGAGGTGGCTTCTACCGTGAAGAGTATGGAAATTAACAAAGTATGTATCAATATGACCCCTTGGGTCTTTGTATGTACATGTGGATAGATTTAAAGACATTTCATTGAAAAGTGGTGATTTCATAAAAAGATGAAGGAAAATTTGAAATTTTCCATGAGTTAAGTAAGAATTTAGCAAAATACATGTAGCAATGCTGTCTTTTTTCACTAATGTATGATATTTAATAGTAGAAAGTTCTATTCCTAAAGATACTATTCAGCTTTATTTTTGCTGCCATAATACATCACATCTTTATAGATGAGTCGTCGAAAATTTATTATTATAAATTTGAAATTGAATGAAAATGGATTTAGATAACAAAAGTGCAGTGTATAGACATAACTATTTCAAAATTATGTCTATTTATAAACAATCTAAATAAGGCCTAAATTCCATTTTATGTTTTTCTTGTAGAAAGATAAGGACAAGAAAAAACCTGGATCCTCCAAACCAAAGAAAGACGATAAAGGAGGAAAAGGTCTGTATATTTAATAAAAGAGTCTGCCATTTTTTTTCTTGCATGTGCATTTTTTTCTTGAGTTATTGGACTTTGACATTATTTATTCATGTTGTCATTTCAATTGCAGGCACCCCAGGTAATTCATTGTACTTTGTATATATATGTACCAATTACTCCCTAATTTTTAATCATTTCATATGCTAAAAAAGAAAACTATCATGTATAATATTGATAACCCATATATTATTTTTATAATACCTGTTAATGGGATGAAATCCCCTGCAATTTTTTTACTCCCTAAAACCTAACACTTTAATCTTGCATACAGTGGGTAGCAGTCAATTTCAGTCATCTTTTATTCAAGCATTGTCTGAAATCTGAGAAATAAGTTATTTAGCTTGATTAATTTGGGCAAGAGGAGTTTTTTTTTGTCCATAAGTAAAAAAAAAAGAGTGTGATTGCTTAATTGGGTTATTGGGACCTGTTAAACAAACTATCATACTTTAAAATTTAATATTCAGTTTTTTAATGCATACTATTTCACAATAAATTTTCCTCCTTACTTTAAGTCAGATACTTAATACTTGTTGTTATGAATGTTATCACCGAATAAATGCACAATAATATACATTTATTGACGGAGTTTGAGGGCAACATGGGTTTTGTCGGACTCAAGAACCAAACTTTCTGCCTGAGGCCATTAGGCCAAAGGCAGACAGTTTGGTTCAAGGTCTGACAAAGTGCAATTTTCCCAAGAACTCAGTCAATAAATGTTTTGTTATACCTTTCATTTAATTTCAAATTTTTTGATACACATGTATTTTGTACTGTTTTCTATGATATAATATCATGTCTGTCACTGTTGAACACCAGCAAATGAAAATGAAATTAAGCTCCGCCCATTCGGTGACATAAACGGTCCAACATCTCACTCAGCGGTTCAACATAGATTTCTTTATGCCCGCTCATGATGCAGCCAAACATTAGAAATGTTCAACTTATTTTCGTATAGATTTGTATAAGAACAATTTTTTTTAAAGGTATAACAATTAATTGTCTGTAATACACCAGTGATTAATATAAATGTTGTAAATTCCATGTACCCTATGTGTATTGCCTATTGTCTAGATAGGCTCCCTATAATAATCACATTTCCTTCTGTCAACCCTTTTATTACATATGATGCAATTTAAGTATATTTCAACAGAAGTAATGAGTTCATAATTGTCCAGGACTCACTTATTTAAGAAAACAATTCACTTATAGATTTTTACCCTTCAAAATCTTGAGATGATTGAAATTTTCTAATAGTATAAATGTGGAAATTTTATGTTGTTAATTGTTTGAACCATTGGCATAGTTAATATGCTTACTGATGATCATTTTCACAACATTTGAGTCCTGTGTCTATTTGTGACCTTTGAAAAATGAAAACACAGAGTCAAAAGATATGAATATTGAATGACCTTGTTAGTTTTCTAGATTCCTCCCCCCGTTCATTAAATTTCTTGTCAGTTTTCTAGATCCTGGCCTTCAGTTAATTTCAATGCATATCCGTCTATTGTGTACTGAAAAGTACATTCATTCAAATGAATAAGAATGCTTTCTAGAGCTTAATTAATATACATATATGTGAAGGGTATCAGCACTATTGTATACTTAGTATTTCATAAAATAATTCAATAAATATTACAGGAGCTTGTGTAATCATGCAAGATTTAAATATAGAAAGCAAAGAAAGAATGTGGGGTAATATGAGATTTATTGGGATAACAATTCATTTCTGTATGCCTTCCACTATCCTAAGACAATAAAACATTGTACTTAATGCTAGAAGTGTTTTTATATATCATATAGAGTAATATATTGGTGATGATGATCAAGCATATGCAGCAAAAAATTGGAGGGATTGCATTGATGAAGTTGTAAGTGAACATTTTTCAGTGGTAATGATATGCAAAATGTAGTCTCCAACCATAGAAAATACATCAACAATTGAACATCAGTATCTCCACCATCCATAGAAGTCATGTATCGATATATCTCAAAGACCGTGGGAATATGTAAATTGTTTTAGAGGATCAACTTTCTTTTTTACAATTTTTTAACCTCATCATCTCTGAATACCTCATGTATCTTGAAGTTTTCTATTTGGCCCCATCAAGTGTGAGTTAATGAGGCTTTACTGTAATTCAGATGTCACATGCAAATCTATGATGTGAGTTGCATGGGCTCAGACAGGTTCACAATCATGTTTGGAGAAAAAATTTTCTTTCATGCGCTGCTTTGCAAAATGACCAGGGTTTATAAAACTATTTTCTATACCGCATCACATTTTTCTTTCAGATTCTAGACGATCCAGTGTAATTGGAAAGAAAGGCATATATATTTACTTCTCATTCTGTTTGATATAGAATCACAGTTTAACCTCACCAGAGTGATGTGATTTTCTCCCCTTCTATTTCACACAGAATATTAATGACAATTTATCAATTTTTTATATCTTAGACTGTTGCAAGTTAGAATTTTTACTTGAGATGAAAATACACTGCAGGTCTAATATTACTTTGAAAGAGTTTATTTTCATTTACTTTCAAATGAAGTACACGTAATAATCTTTATTGTACTACAGAGAAGTTAAAAAACTAAGTATATTCACAGTGAAAATTAAACAATTGCCTCTCAGAAATTGAGTCCGACACTCAAAAAACTTAAACAAACAATGCCTGTACAGCACTATATTAAAAGCTATTTTGTCTATTCTAATTTCAAATTTGCAAAACTCTCCTTGTTATACGTTACAAACTTGTATATTAATTTTTTTTCTACAATTTCTAGAGATTGTGTGTGTTTTAATTCCTTTATAATTCTATAGAAAATTATCCATTTAAGATATTTTTGGTATTGCACATCATTTTCAGTTATATGCAAATGATATAGTGTACATATTATGTTTTACACGCTACATTAACAAAGAAATCAGTTGTTATTATGGATTGACTATAGCTTAATTTCATGCATTAATTGGTTGTACTGGGAATGCTTCCCTACCCTGTTAGAAATTAGATTAGGCTAGTCTATAACAAAAGATACACATTTTATAGTGTGATTTTAAAATTGAGGAAACTAAATCAAACATTTATGACTTTACTGTAAAATATTGTTGATGAGAGTTTTCTAATATACCAGTACAGTAATGAATTGTTTGTTAATACTCGACAATAAGTCGAAAATTCTAATGGGAAATGCAAATGTTTTTTTCACTGCAGGCAGCGCAAGATCTCGATCAAGGGAAAAAACTCCCAGTTCAGTGAGCTCACGTATGACAAGTACCAGAATTAGACTTTAGATTACATTAGTTTTAGCCTGCTGATTAGTCAGTGTTAGGCTCCACTGTGACATTAGAATTCATTAATTGGTTAGTTTATTGTTCATTTCAGCTGTTTTCAGAGGTGCATTTTGGGAAATTTTGACCCATGATTCCTATTTTCATCCTCTTCAAGCCACATAAAGTTTGTCTTTTCGATTTTAAC